>NC_069501.1:1295684195-1295729195 GCF_027579735.1 Bombina bombina
ACCTCTGTAGCTTCAGAGGGGGAACTTTCTGGGTCGGAGACTTCTGTTTCTAAACCTCCTTCACCCTCCTTTTAGATTTAAAATTGAGCATCTGCATTTTTTATTAAAGGAGGTTCTGTCTACGCTAGAGGTTCCAGAAGCTAAACTCCCTGAGGAACCTAAGATCCCTAAATTAGACAGGGTTTATGAAGACAGGAAAGCCCCTCTTTTTCTGTGCCAGTTAAGATGGCAAACATTATTAGTAACAAATGTGAAGAATAGGAACTTCTTTTTCTCCCTCGTCTACTTTAAATAAAAAAAATAAAAAAAAAAATTCCCTGGCTCTCATTTAGATTTGTGGGGCTCCATCCCTAAGGTGGATGGCAATATTTCTACGCTGGCTAAGCGTACTACTATCCCTCTGGAGGATAGTTCTTCTTTAAGAGAGCCTATGGATAAGAAAATGGAAACTTTTCTGAAGATGTTTCAACATACCGGTTTTTATTTAAACCAGCGGCCACGGTTGTTGGAACAGCTACTGGTGCGACTCTGTCGGAGCTCATTGAGGTGGAGACTCCCCTCGAGGATATTCAGGAGAGAGTTAAAGCTCTGAGAATTGCTAACTCCTTCATCTGTGATGGAATATGCAGATTATTCGCTTAAATGCAAAGGCTTCTGGCTTTGCGGTCCTAGCCCGCCGGTCTCTCTGTTTGAAGTCTTGGTCTGTGGATATGACTTTAAAATCCAGACTCTTTGCCTCTTCCTTTCAAGGGGAAGATTTTATTCGGTCCAGGGCTGGACCCCATTATTTCTATGGTTACCGGAGGAAAAGGTCCCTTCCTACCGCAGGATAAGAAGAATAGGCCTAAGAGACGGCAATTGTTTAATTTTCCTTCCGACAAATCACAACCACAGCAATCCTCGTCCAAGTCGGAGCAGCCCAAGAGTACTTGGAAGCCGGCTCAGTCCTCGAATAAGTCCAAAGAGGCTAATAAGCCTACCGAGAACAAATCGACATGAAGGGGTGGTCCCTGATTCGGGATCAGATCGTGTAGGGGGCATACTGTCTATTTCTCTTGTAAAGGTGTATCCAGTCCACAGGTTCATCCATTACTTGTGGGATATTCTCCTTCCCAACAGGAAGCTGCAAGAGGACACCCACAGCAGAGCTGTCTATATAGCTCCTCCCCTAACTGCCACCCCCAGTCATTCTCTTGCAGCTCTCGACAAGAAAGGAAGTATCAAGAGATATGTGGTGACTTAGTGTAGTTTTTACCTTCAATCAAGAGTTTATTTTTAAACGGTACCGGAGTTGTACTGTTTTACTCTCAGGCAGAAATTGGAAGAAGAATTCTGCCTGGAGGTTTGATGATCTTAGCGGTTTGTAACTAAGGTCCATTGCTGTTCTCACACATAACTGAAGAGTATGGAAAGAAAACTTCAGTTGGGGGGACGGTTTGCAGATCACCTGCTTTGAGGTATGTTCAGTATATTTTTTTCTAGAGAGATAAGGTCTAGAAAATGCTGACAGTGCCTGGTATATTTGAGGTAAGCCTGATACAGTGATTTAACAACGACTGGTATCATGCTTGCAAAAAAGGGTAATATTCATGTTAATACTCATATTACTTAGTGTAAAAACGTTTGCATGGTTTATAGAAAAAACGTTTTTTCTCTGAGGGTGATAAATCTTTATTTGGGGCCTAGTTTTCCACATGGCTGGTTAGATTACTCCTAGGAGTACTTTTTTAAGGCCCTCTGACATTGAGTGCATGGTGGGAGGGGCCTATTTTCGCGCTCTAAATACGTAGTCGATTTTCAGACTGAGACATCCAGCTTCCCTAAAGGAGTCCTCTGGCATCTAGGACCACTATAGAGGGTTTTGTTCCTGCAAAAATCGTGTTTAAGGGCAGGTAGGAGCCACAGCAGAGCTGTGGCAGTGTGTTTGACTGTTAACGGTTTTAACGTTTTTCTAATCCGTTTTTGGGCCTAAGGGGTTAATCATCCATTTGCATGTGGCTGCAATGCTGCTCTAGTCCCTTATACACACTGTAAAAATTTCGTAGTTTACTACTTTTTATCACTGTTTTGCAGTTTATGTGGTAGTTTTTTTCTTTTAAAGGCACAGTACCATTTTTATATAATTGCCTTTTCACATTTATTAAAGTGTTTTCCAAGCTTGCTGGTCTCATTACTAGTCTGTTAAACATGTCTGACATAGAGGAAACTCCTTGTTCATTATGTTTAGAAGCCATTGTGGAACCCCCTCTTAGAATGTGTACCAAATGCACTGACCTTTCTATAAGTTATAAAGACCATATTATGGCTTTTAAAGATTTATCACCAGAGGTTTCTCAGACTGACAAAAGGGAGGTTATGCCATCTAGCTCTCCCCACGTGTCAGAACCTATAACTCCCGCTCAAGTGACGCCAAGTACATCTAGCGCGTCAAATGCGTTTACCTTACAAGACATGGCAGCAGTTATGAATCATACCCTCACAGAGGTATTGTCCAAACTGCCAGGGGTACAAGGAAAGCGAGACAGCTCTGGGGCTAGAACAAATTCAGAGCTCTCTGACGCTTTAGTAGCTATGTCTGATATACCCTCACAATTTGCAGAAGCCGAAGCAGGAGAGCTTCTATCTGTGGGTGACATTTCTGATTCAGGGAAGGCGTTACTTCAGTCTGACTCTGAAATGACAGCGTTTAAATTTAAGCTTGAACACCTCCGCTTGTTGCTCAGGGAGGTTTTAGCGACTCTGGATGACTGTGACACCACTGTAGTCCAAGAGAAATTGTGTAAAATGGACAAATACTTTGCAGTGCCTGTTTACACTGACATTTTTCCAATCCCTAAGAGGTTTTCAGAAATTATTACTAAGGAATGGGATAGACCAGGTGTACCGTTCTCTTCCCCTCCTGCTTTTAAAAAGATGTTTCCTATAGATGCCGCAACACGGGACTCGTGGCAGACGGTCCCTAAGGTGGAGGGAGCAGTCTCTACTCTAGCTAAGCGTACAACTATCCCTGTCGAGGACAGTTGTGCTTTCCTAGATCCAATGGATAAAAAATTAGAGGGTTTCCTTAAGAAAATCTTTATACAACAAGGTTTTATCCTCCAGCCTCTTGCATGCATTGCCCCAGTCACTGCTGCAGCGGCTTTCTGGTTCGAGTCTCTTGAGGAGGCTCTACAGGTAGAGACCCTGTTGGATGATATCCTAGACAGGCTTAAAGCTCTTAAGTTAGCCAATTCATTTATTTCTGACGCCGTTTTTCATTTAACCAAGCTAAGGGCTAAGAATTCAGGTTTTGCCATTCAGGCGCGTAGGGCGCTATGTCTTAATTCCTGGTCAGCTGACGTTACTTCGAAGTCTAAACTTCTCAACATCCCCTTCAAAGGGCAGACCCTATTCGGGCCTGGACTGAAGGAGATCATTTCTGATATTACTGGAGGAAAAGGCCACGCCCTTCCCCAGGATAGATCCAACAAATTAAGGACTAAACAGACTAATTTTCGTTCCTTTCGAAACTTCAAGAGTGGCGCAGCTTCATCTTCCTCTACTACAAAACAAGAGGGAAGCCAGTCTGGAGACCTAACCAGGCTTGGAACAAGGGGAAGCAGGCCAAAAAACCTGCTGCTGCCTCTAAGACAGCATGAAGGAGTAGCCCCCGATCGGGGAGCAGACTTTCTCTCTTCGCCCAGGCTTGGGCAAGAGATGTCCAGGATTCCTGGGCTCTGGAGATTGTTTCCCAGGGATATCTTCTGGATTTCAAAGCTTCATCTCCAAAGGGGAGATTTCATCTCTCACAATTATCTGCAAACCAGATAAAGAGAGAGGCATTCTTATGTTGCGTTCAAGACCTACTGGTTATGGTAGTGATCCACCCAGTTCCAAAGGAGGAACAGGGGCAGGGCTTCTATTCAAATCTTTTTATAGTTCCCAAAAAAGAGGGAACTTTCAGAACAATCTTGGATTTCAAGATTCTAAACAAATTTCTCATGGTTCCCATCCTTCAAGATGGAGACTATTCGAACCATCCTACCTATGATCCAAGAGGGTCAATATATGACTACCGTGGACTTAAAGGATGCTTATCTTCACATTCCGATACACAGAGATCATCATCAGTTTCTCAGGTTCGCCTTCCTAGACAGGCATTACCAGTTTGTGGCTCTTCCCTTTGGGTTAGCCATGGCACCAAGAATCTTTGCGAAGGTTCTAGGGTCCCTTCTGGCGGTTCTAAGGCCGCGGGGCATAGCAGTGGCCCCTTACCTAGACGACATTCTGATACAGGCGTCGACTTTTCAAATCGCCAGGTCCCATACGGACATTGTTCTGGCATTCCTGAGGTCTCACGGGTGGAAGGTGAACGAAGGAAAGAGTTCTCTATCCCCTCTCACAAGAATTTCCTTCCTAGGAACTCTGATAGATTCAGTAGAAATGAAAATTTTTCTGACAGAGGTCAGGTTGTCAAAGCTTCTAACTTCCTGCCGTGCTCTTTATTCCACTTCTCGTCCGTCAGTGGCTCAGTGTATGGAAGTAATCGGCTTAATGGTAGCGGCAATCTCAGACCACTGCAACTTTGCATGCTCAATCAGTGGAATTGGGATTACACAGATTTGTCCCCTCTACTAAATCTGGATAAAAAAAACAGGGATTCTCTTTTCTGGTGGCTATCTCGGGTCCATCTGTCCAGGGGAATGAGTTTCCGCAGGCCAGAATGGACTATAGTAACGACATGCCAGCCTTCTGGGCTGGGGTGCAGTCTGGAACTCCCTGAAGGCTCAGGGTTCGTGGACTCAGGAGGAGGCCCTTCTTCCGATAAACATTCTGGAACTAAGAGCGATATTCAATGCTCTTCAGGCTTGGCCTCAGCTAGCTGCGGTCAGGTTCATCAGATTTCAGTCGGACAACATCACGACTGTAGCCTATATCAACCATCAGGGGGGAACAAGGAGCCCCCTGGCAATGTTGGAGGTTTCAAAGATAATTCTATGAGCAGAGGTTCACTCTTGCCATCTCTCAGCTATCCATATCCCAGGAGTAGAGAACTGGGAGGCGGATTTTCTAAGTCGGCAGACTTTTCATCCGGGGGAGTGGGAGCTCCATCCGGAGGTATTTGCCCAGTTGATTCAACTATGGGGCAAACCAGAACTGGATCTCATGGCATCTCGTCAGAACGCCAAGCTTCCTCGTTACGGGTCCAGGTCCAGGGATCCCAAGGCAGCGCTGATAGATGCTCTAACAGTGCCCTGGTCCTTCAGCCTGGCTTATGTGTTTCCACCGTTTCCTCTGTTCCCTCGTCTGATTGCCAGGATCAAGCAGGAGAGAGCTTCAGTGATCTTGATAGCTCCTGCGTGGCCACGCAGGACTTGGTATGCAGACCTGGTGGACATGTCATCCTTTCCACCATGGACTCTGCCGCTAAGGCAGGACCTTCTACTTCAAGGTCCCTTCAAACATCCAAATGTAATTTCTCTGCGTCTGACTGCTTGGAGATTGAACGCTTGATTCTATCAAAGCTTGGTTTTTCCGAATCGGTCATTGATACCTTAATTCAGGCTCGATAGCCTGTCACCAGGAAAATTTATCATAAGATATGGTGTAAATATCTTCATTGGTGTGAATCCAAGGGTTACTCATGGAGTAAGGTCAGGATTCCTAGGATATTATCCTTTCTCCAAGAGGGATTGGAGAAGGGATTGTCAGCTAGTTCCTTAAAGGGACAGATTTCTGCTCTGTCTCTATTCTTTTGCACAAACGTCTGGCTGAGGTTCCAGACGTTCAGTCGTTTTGTCAGGCTTTGAACCTTTGCATTCCATAGATATTAAACTTTTATCTTGGAAAGTTCTGTTTTTAGTAGCTATCTCCTCGGCTCGAAGAGTTTCAGAGTTATCTGCGTTACAGTGTGATTCCCCTTATCTAATTTTCCATGCAGATAAGGTAGTTTTACGTACTAAACATGGGTTTCTTCCTAAAGTGGTATCTAATAAGAATATCAATCAGGAGATCGTTGTTCCTTCATTATGTCCTAATCCTTCCTCTAAGAAGGAACGTCTATTACACAATCTTGATGTAGTTCGTGCTTTAAAATTTTATTTACAAGCTACAAAGGATTTTCGTCAAACATCTGCTTTGTTTGTAGTCTACTCTGGACAGAGGAGAGGCCAAAGGGCTTTGGCAACTTCTCTTTCTTTTTGGCTGAGAAGCTTAATCCGCTTATTTTATGAGACTGCTGGCCAGCAGCCTCCTGAAAGAATTACAGCTCATTCCACTAGAGCGGTGGCTTCCACATGGGCTTTTAAAAATGAGGCCTCTGTTGAACAGATTTGTAAGGCGGCGACTTGGTCTTCACTTCATACTTTTTCTAAATTCTACAAATTTGATACTTTTGCTTCCTCGGAGGCTATTTTTGGGAGAAAGGTCTTATAGGCAGTGGTGCCTTCCGTTTAAGTGCCTGCCTTGTCCCTCCCTTCATCCGTGTGTCCTAAAGCTTTGGTATTGGTATCCCACAAGTAATGGATGAACCCGTGGACTGGATACACCTTTACAAGAGAAAACAAAATTTATGCTTACCTGATAAATTTATTTCTCTTGTGGTGTATCCAGTCCACGGCCCGCCCTGTCATTTTAAGGCAGGTGTTTTTTATTTTTAAACTACAGTCACCACTGCACCCTATAGTTTCTCCTTTTTTCTTGCTTGTCTTCGGTCGAATGACTGGGGGTGGCAGTTAGGGGAGGAGCTATATAGACAGCTCTGCTGTGGGTGTCCTCTTGCAGCTTCCTGTTGGGAAGGAGAATATCCCACAAGTAATGGATGAACCGTGGACTGGATACACCACAAGAGAAATACATTTATCAGGTAAGCATAAATTTTGTTTTTTTAGACGCTTGGTTCCTGGATGTACAGGATCCTTGGGTCCTGGAGGTTGTATTTCAGGGATAACCGGATAGGATTCAAATCTCATCTGCTCAGGGGCAGATTCCTACTCTCCAGTCTACAAGACCAGAAAAGAGAACTGCCTTTCTTCTGTTATGTGTGATCAGTCCACGGGTCATCATTACTTCTGGGATATTATCTGCTCCCCTACAGGAAGTGCAAGAGGATTCACCCAGCAGAGTTGCTATATAGCTCCTCCCCTCTACGTCACCTCCAGTCATTCTCTTGCACCCAAAGACTAGATAGGAGGTGTGAGAGGACTATGGTGATTATACTTAGTTTTTAGAACTTCAATCAAAAGTTTGTTATTTTACAATAGCACCGGAGCGTGTTATTACCTCTCTGGCAGAGTTTGAAGAAGAATCTACCAGAGTTTTTCTTATGATTTTAACCGGAGTAGTTAAGATCATATTGCTGTTTCTCGGCCATCTGAGGGAGGTAAAAGCTTCAGATCAGGGGACAGCGGGCAGTTGAATCTGCATTGAGGTATGTCGCAGTTGTTATTTTCTGAATGGAATTGATGAAAAAATCCTGCCATACCGTTATAATGAACATGTATGTATACTCTACACTTTAGTATTCTGGGGATGGTATTTCACCGGAATTACTCTGTAAAAGTACATTAAACCTTTTATTAGGTATTTTTCATGTTAAACGTTTTTGCTGGAATGTAGAATCGTTTGCATTAATGAGGTACTGAGTGAATAAGTATTTGGGCATTATTTTCCACTTGGCAGTTTGCTTGTGTTAATTATGACAGTTTCGTTTCTCTCTCACTGCTGTGTGTGAGAGGGAGGGGCCGTTTTTGGCGCTCTTTGCTACGCATCAAAAATTTCCAGTCAGTTTTTCTGCATGATCCGGTTCATCTCTAACAGAACTCAGGGGTCTTCAAACTTCTTTGAAGGGAGGTAGATTCTCTCAGCAGAGCTGTGAGACTTATATAGTGACTGTGATTTAAAACGTTGTTTAAAATTTAATTAGTGTTATTTTACTAATGGGAACAAACCTTTGCTAAAAAGTTGTGTTGTTTGTTAAGAGTGATGCTATAACTGTTTTTCAGTTCATTATTTCAACTGTCATTTAATCGTTTAGTGCTTCTTGAGGCACAGTACGTTTTTATTAAATAAAATTGTAACCGAGTTGCATGGTTATTGCTAGTGTGTTAAACATGTCTGATTCAGAGGAAGATACCTGTGTCATTTGTTCCAATGCCAAGGTGGAGCCCAATAGAAATTTATGTACTAACTGTATTGATGCTACCTTAAATAAAAGCCAATCTGTACAAATTGAACAAATTTCACCAAACAGCGAGGGGAGAGTTATGCCGACTAACTCGCCTCACGTGTCAGTACCTGCATCTCCCGCCCGGGAGGTGCGTGATATTATGGCGCCTAGTACATCTGGGCAGCCATTACAGATAACATTACAAGATATGGCTACTGTTATGACTGAAGTTTTGGCTAAATTACCAGAACTAAGAGGCAAGCGTGATCACTCTGGGGTGAGAACAGAGTGCGCTGATAATTCTAGGGCCATGTCTGATACTGCGTCACAGCTTGCAGAGCATGAGGACGGAGAGCTTCATTCTGTAGGTGACGGTTCTGATCCAAACAGATTGGATTCAGATATTTCAAATTTTAAATTTAAATTGGAAAACCTCCGTGTATTACTAGGGGAGGTCTTAGCAGCTCTCAACGATTGTAACGCTGTTGCAATACCAGAGAAAATGTGTAGGTTGGATAAATACTTTGCGGTACCGGCGAGTACTGACGTTTTTCCTATACCTAAGAGATTAACTGAAATTGTTACTAAGGAGTGGGATAGACCCGGTGTGCCGTTCTCACCCCCTCCAATATTTAGAAAGATGTTTCCAATAGACGCCACCACACGGGACTTATGGCAAACGGTCCCTAAGGTGGAGGGAGCAGTTTCTACTTTAGCTAAGCGTACCACTATCCCGGTGGAGGATAGCTGTGCTTTTTCAGATCCTATGGATAAAAAATTAGAGGGTTACCTTAAGAAAATGTTTATTCAACAAGGTTTTATATTACAACCCCTTGCATGCATCGCGCCGATCACGGCTGCGGCAGCATTTTGGATTGAGTCTCTGGAAGAGAACCTTAGTTCAGCTACGCTGGACGACATTACGGACAGGCTTAGAGTCCTTAAACTAGCTAATTCATTCATTTCGGAGGCCGTAGTACATTTAACCAAACTTACGGCTAAGAATTCAGGATTCGCCATTCAGGCACGCAGAGCGCTGTGGCTAAAATCCTGGTCGGCTGATGTAACTTCTAAGTCCAAATTACTTAGTATACCTTTCAAGGGGCAAACTTTATTTGGGCCCGGTTTGAAAGAAATTATTGCTGACATTACAGGAGGTAAGGGCCACGCTCTACCTCAAGACAAAGCCAAAGCTAAGGCTAGACAGTCTAATTTTCGTCCCTTTCGGAATTTCAAAGCAGGAGCAGCGCCAACTTCCACTGCACCAAAACAGGGAGGAGCTGTTGCTCGTTACAGACAAGGCTGGAAGCCTAATCAGTCCTGGAACAAGGGCAAGCAGGCCAGTAAACCTGCTGCTGTCCCAAAGACAGCATGAACCGAGGGCCCCCGATCCGGGACCGGATCTAGTGGGGGGCAGACTCTCTCTCTTCGCCCAGGCTTGGGCAAGAGATGTCCAGGATCCCTGGGCGCTAGAGATCATATCTCAGGGATACCTTCTAGACTTCAAATCCTCTCCCCCAAGAGGGAGATTTCATCTGTCAAGGTTGTCAACAAACCAAATAAAGAAAGACGCGTTTCTACGCTGTGTACAAGATCTATTATTAATGGGAGTGATCCATCCGGTTCCGCGGTCGGAACAAGGACAAGGGTTTTACTCAAACCTGTTTGTGGTTCCCAAAAAAGAGGGAACTTTCAGGCCAATCTTGGATTTAAAGATCCTAAACAAATTCCTAAGAGTTCCATCGTTCAAAATGGAAACTATTCGGACAATCTTACCCATGATCCAAGAGGGTCAGTACATGACCACAGTGGATTTAAAGGATGCTTACCTTCACATACCGATTCACAAAGATCATTACCGGTATCTAAGGTTTGCCTTCTTAAACAGGCATTACCAGTTTGTAGCCCTTCCATTCGGATTGGCTACGGCTCCAAGAATCTTTACAAAGGTTCTGGGTGCCCTTCTGGCGGTACTAAGACCGCGAGGAATTTCGGTAGCTCCGTACCTAGACGACATTCTGATACAAGCTTCAAGCTTTCAAACTGCCAAGTCTCATACAGAGTTAGTTCTGGCATTTCTAAGGTCGCACGGATGGAAAGTGAACGAAAAGAAGAGTTCTCTCTTTCCTCTCACAAGAGTTCCATTCTTGGGGACTCTTATAGATTCTGTAGAAATGAAGATTTATCTGACAGAAGACAGATTAACAAAGCTTCTAAATGCATGCCGTGTCCTTCATTCCATTCAACTCCCGTCAGTAGCTCAATGCATGGAGGTGATCGGCTTAATGGTAGCAGCAATGGACATAGTTCCCTTTGCACGCCTACATCTCAGACCGCTGCAATTGTGCATGCTGAGTCAGTGGAATGGGGATTACTCAGATTTGTCCCCCACTCTGAATCTGGATCAAGAGACCAGAAACTCTCTTCTATGGTGGCTTTCTCGGCCACATCTGTCCAGGGGGATACCGTTCAGCAGGCCGGACTGGACAATTGTAACAACAGACGCCAGCCTTCTAGGTTGGGGCGCTGTCTGGAATTCTCTGAAGGCTCAGGGACAATGGAGTCAGGAGGAAAGTCTCCTGCCAATAAACATTCTGGAATTGAGAGCAGTTCTCAATGCCCTTCTAGCTTGGCCCCAGTTAAAGACTCGGGGGTTCATCAGGTTTCAGTCGGACAACATCACGACTGTAGCTTACATCAACCATCAAGGAGGGACAAGAAGCTCCCTAGCAATGATAGAAGTATCAAAGATAATTCGCTGGGCAGAGTCTCACTCTTGCCATCTGTCAGCAATCCACATCCCGGGAGTGGAGAACTGGGAGGCGGATTTCTTGAGTCGCCAGACTCTTCATCCGGGGGAGTGGGAACTTCATCCGGAGGTCTTTGCCCAAATACTTCAACGTTGGGGCAAACCAGAGATAGATCTCATGGCGTCTCGCCAGAACGCCAAACTTCCTCGCTACGGATCCAGATCCAGGGATCCGGGAGCGGTTCTGATAGATGCTTTGACAGCACCTTGGAACTTCAGGATGGCTTATGTGTTTCCACCCTTCCCGCTGCTTCCTCGATTGATTGCCAAAATCAAACAGGAGAAAGCATCAGTGATTCTAATAGCGCCTGCATGGCCGCGCAGGACTTGGTATGCAGATCTAGTGGACATGTCATCCTGTCCGCCTTGGTCTCTACCTCTAAGACAGGACCTTCTGATTCAGGGTCCATTCAAACATCAAAGTCTAACTTCTCTGAAGCTGACTGCTTGGAAATTGAACGCTTGATTTTATCAAAACGTGGTTTTTCTGAGTCGGTTATTGATACCCTGATACAGGCTAGGAAGCCTGTTACCAGAAAGATTTACCATAAAATATGGCGTAAATACCTATACTGGTGTGAATCCAAAGATTACTCCTGGAGTAAGGTTAGGATTCCTAGGATATTGTCTTTTCTACAAGAAGGTTTAGAAAAGGGTTTATCGGCTAGCTCATTAAAGGGACAGATTTCAGCTCTGTCCATCTTGTTTCACAGGCGTCTGTCAGAAAATTCAGACATCCAAGCCTTTTGTCAGGCTTTAACTAGGATCAAGCCTGTGTTTAAAACTGTTGCTCCGCCATGGAGTTTAAACTTAGTTCTTAACGTTTTACAGGGTGTTCCGTTTGAACCCCTTCATTCCATTGATATAAAATTGTTATCTTGGAAAGTTCTATTTTTAATGGCTATTTCCTCGGCTCGAAGAGTCTCTGAGTTATCAGCCCTACATTGTGATTCTCCTTATCTGATCTTTCACTCAGACAAGGTAGTTCTGCGTACTAAACCTGGGTTCTTACCTAAGGTAGTCACTAACAGGAATATCAATCAAGAGATTGTTGTTCCATCCTTGTGTCCAAATCCTTCTTCAAAGAAGGAACGTCTTCTACACAATCTGGATGTAGTTCGTGCCCTCAAGTTCTACTTGCAGGCAACTAAAGATTTTCGCCAAACTTCTTCCCTGTTTGTCGTTTATTCTGGACAGAGGAGAGGTCAAAAAGCTTCTGCTACCTCTCTCTCTTTTTGGCTTCGTAGCTTAATACGTTTAGCCTATGAGACTGCTGGACAGCAGCCTCCTGAAAGAATTACAGCTCATTCCACTAGAGCTGTGGCTTCCACTTGGGCCTTTAAGAATGAGGCCTCTGTTGAACAGATTTGCAAGGCTGCAACTTGGTCTTCGCTTCATACTTTTTCCAAATTTTACAAATTTGACACTTTTGCTTCTTCGGAGGCTATTTTTGGGAGAAAGGTTCTTCAGGCAGTGGTTCCTTCTGTATAATGAGCCTGCCTATCCCTCCCGTCATCCGTGTACTTTTGCTTTGGTATTGGTATCCCAGAAGTAATGATGACCCGTGGACTGATCACACATAACAGAAGAAAACATAATTTATGCTTACCTGATAAATTCCTTTCTTCTGTTGTGTGATCAGTCCACGGCCCGCCCTGTTTTTAAGGCAGGTGCATATTTTTTAAATTATAATTCAGTCACCACTACACCCTTGGTTTCTCCTTTCTCGTTGGTCTTTGGTCGAATGACTGGAGGTGACGTAGAGGGGAGGAGCTATATAGCAACTCTGCTGGGTGAATCCTCTTGCACTTCCTGTAGGGGAGCAGATAATATCCCAGAAGTAATGATGACCCGTGGACTGATCACACAACAGAAGAAAGGAATTTATCAGGTAAGCATAAATTATGTTTTTTAGGTTGCGTATGGGTTCTCTCCTCTCTAGGAGTAATTGTCCCGGTACCTACAGCAGAAAGAGGTTTGGGGTTTTATTCAAACCTTTCTGGTTCCAAAAAGGAGGGAACTTTCTGTCCAATTCTGCACCTAAAGTGCCTAAACAAGTTTCTGAGTGTTCCCTCTTTCAAGATGGAGACAATATGGTCAGTCCTTCCTCTGGTTCAGGAAGGACTGTTTATGACCACCATAGGCCTGAAGGATGGATACCTTCATGTTTTGATACACAGGGAACATTTTCATTTCCTATGGTTTGCTTTTCTGGACCAGCACTTACAGTTCATAGCTCTTCTTCTGTTTGGCCTAGCTACTGCTCCAAGGATATTTTTGAAGGTTCTGGGGGCTCTTCTAGCCGTTGCCAAAACACAAGTTATTGCAGTAGCGCCTTACCTGAACAATATCTTGGTACAAGCACCATCTTTCAATCTAGCGGAAGAACACTGAGTCCCTTCTCAGTCTTCTTAGATCACATGGATGGAAGATAAACTTGGAAAAGAGTTCTTACTCCAAGTACAAGGGTGAATTTCCTGGGAACTATAATAGACTCCATATCCATGAGAATATTCCTCACAGATCAGAGACGTTGCAAGCTAACTACTGCTTGCCTTGCCCTCCAGGCCTTCTTGAGACCCTCAGTGGCCTAGTGTATGGAAGTGATCTGACTCATGGTGTCCTGTATGGACATTTTTCCCTTTGCTAGATTCCATCTCAGACCCTTACAACTATGCATGCTGAGGCAATGGAATGGCGACCATACAGATCTGTTAATAGATTGTGCTGGACAACCTGTCGAGACTCGCTCTGTTGGTGGCTCTGTCCAGATCATCTGTCCCAAGGCATGTGCTTCTTGAGATTGTGACTACGGATGCAAGCCTTTCCGGTTGAGGAGCCGTTTGAGGTGCCAAGAAGGCACAAGGGCTGTGGACTAAGGAGGAGTCCTCCCTTCTGGTCAATATATTGGAACTCCGGGCAATCTTCAATGCCTTGCAGGCTTGGCCACATTTGGGTTCGTCCCAGTTTTTCAGATTCCAATTACACAATATAACCTTGGTTGCCTACATCAACCATCAGAGGGGATCGAGAAGTCCTTTGGCGATGAGAGAAGTATCTCAGATACTAGAGTGGACAGACTCACAGATGTACACTGTCAGCTGCTAAGAAGCGGACTACCTCAGCAGGCAATCCTTTCACCCAGGGTAATGGTCTCTCCGCCCGAGGTGTTCAGAGATATGCAGCGAGTGGGGGACGCCGGAAATAGATCTCATGGCATCCCACCTCAATATCAAGCTTCCCAGGTATGGGTTGAGGGATCCTCAGGCAGAACTGATAGCTGCCCTATCAGTACCATGGAGGTTCAGACTTGTATCTTTTTTTTTCCTCCATTACCGCTTCTCCCTCGTGTGGTGGCTCGCATCAAGCAGGAGCGCAAGCATCAGTGATTCTGATTGCTCAATCGTTGCCGCAAAGGACGTGGTTTGCGGATCTGGTGGGGATGTCATCTCTTCAGTGGAGGTTAACTTGCTGCAGAGATATGCTGATACAGGGTCCCTTCGTTCATCAAAATCTAGATTCTCTGAGGCTGACTGCGTGGAGATTGATCACTTAGTCTTAGCCAAGAGAGGGTTTTCTGAGAGTGTTATCAACACTCGGGTTCAAGCTCGTAAGCCAGTTACTGGTCGTATCTATCAAAGTGTAGAGGACTTACTTGTACTTGTGTGAAGAGTGTGGCTTTTCCTGGCATAAGGTTAAGGTTGCCAGAATTTTATCTTTTCTCCAGGATGGACTGGAGAAGGGTCTGCTAGTTCCCTGAGGGGACATATATCTACCCTGTCGGTGTTACTGCACAAGAGATTGACTGAGCTTCCAGATGTGCAGTCCTTTAAGGCTCTGACTAGTATCAAGTCTGTGTTTAGATCCGGGGCTCCGTCTTGGAGCCTCAATCTTGTTAATGTTTTGCAGCAGGCTCTGTTTGAGCGTATGCATTCTGTTGATAGTAAATTGTTATCTTGGAAGGTTCTTTTTTTGTTGGCTATTGCCCTTGCACACAGAGTTTCTGAGATTTCTGCTCTGCAATGTGACCCCACTTATCTTGTTTTCCATGCTAAGGTGGTTTTACGTACTAAATTAGGGTTCCTCCCTAAGGTGGTGTCGGATCATAACATTAATCAAGAAATTGTTGTTCCTTCGTGTCCTAATCCTCCTTCAGCGAAGGAACGTTTGCTTCATAATCTAGATGTGGTTCGTGCCTTGAAGTTCTATCTTTCAGGCTACTAAGGAATTCAGACAATCTTCCTCTTTGTCATCTATATGGGGCAGAAGGCTACTACGACTTCTCTATTTTTCTGGTTGAGGAGTGTCATCAACTTAGCGTATGAGACAGAGGGGTGACAGCCTCCTGAGAGGATAACTGCTCATTCCACTAGAGCAGTGACTTCCTCCTGGGCTTTTAAGAACGAAGCCTCTATGGATCAGATTTATAAGGCAGCTACCTGGTCCTCCTTACACACTTTTTCTAAATTTTAAAAGTTTGATGTGTTTGCTTCAGCTGAAGCAGCTTTCAGGAGATAAGTTTTGCAGGCTGTGGTGCCCTCAGAATAGGGTTAGCATCTTTTTTGTTTCCTCCCGTTATTTATTCAGTGTCCTCTGAAGCTTGGGTATAGTTTTCCCAACAGTAAGGAATTAAGTTGTGGACTCTCCCTGCCTTATGGAAGGAAAACATAATTTATACTTACCAGATAAGTTCCTTTCCTTCCTGGCAGGAGAGTCAACGACCCCGCCCGTAATTTATTTTTGTTGGGCGGCTCCTTTTTTATTCTATTTCTTCTGGCACCTTTATACCCTGATGTTTCTCCTACTTTTCATTGTTCCCTCGTCGTCATGATTGGGAGATAGGGGAAGTGGTAGGGATATTTAAGCCTTTTGGCTGGGGGGGATTTTGCCTCCTCCTGGTGGCCAGGTGTTGTATTTCCCAACAGTAAGGAATGAAGTCATGGACTCCTCCTGCCAGGAGGGAAAGGAATTTATCTGGTAAGCATAAATTATGTTTCTCTTGTTAAGTGTATCCAGTCCACGGATCATCCATTACTTGTGGGATATTCTCCTTCCCAACAGGAAGTTGCAAGAGGATCACCCACAGCAGAGCTGCTATATAGCTCCTCCCCTCACTGCCATATCCAGTCATTCTCTTGCAACTCTTAACAAAGATGGTTGTAGTAAGAGGAGAGTGGTGTATTATAGTTAGTTTTTTAACTTCAATCAAAAGTTTGTTATTTTTAAATGGTACCGGAGTGTACGGTTTCATCTCAGGCAGCATTAGAAGAAGAATCTGCCTGTGATTTCTATGATCTTAGCAGTAGTAACTAAGATCCACTGCCGTTCTCACATATTCTGAGGAGTGAGGTAACTTCAGAGGGGGAATGGCGTGCAGGTTTTCCTGCAATAAGGTATGTGCAGTTAATATATTTATAGGGATGGAATTTGCTAGAAAAATGCTGCTGATACTGGATTAATGTAAGTAAAGCCTTAAATGCAGTGATAGCTACTGGTATCAGGCTTATTAACAGAGATACATACTCTTATAAAAGTGTAATATAAAACGTTTGCTGGCATGTTAATCGTTTTTATATATGTTTGGTGACAAAACTTATTGGGGCCTAGTTTTTTTCCACATGGCTGGTTTGATTTTTGCCTAGAAACAGTTCCTGAGGCTTTCCACTGTTGCAATATGAGTGGGAAGGGCCTATTTTAGTGCTTTTCTGTGCAGCTAAAAATACTGACAGAGACATTCAGCTTCCCTCTGCATGATACAGGACATCTCTGAAGGGCTCAAAAGGCTTCAAAGTGGCAGTTGTTGTGACTGTGTTTAAAAAAAGTTTTTGTCATTTATTATTCTGTTTTTGTTATTAAGGGGTTAATCATCCATTTGCAAGTGGGTGCAATGCTCTGCTGACTTGTTACATACACTGTAAAAGTTTTGTTAGTGTAACTGCCTTTTTTCACTGTTATTTCAAATGTCAAAATTTGTTTCTCTTAAAGGCACATTAAGGTTTTTATATTGCTTGTTAACTTGCTTTAAAGTGTTTTCCAAGCTTGCTAGTCTCATTGCTAGTCTGTACAAACATGTCTGAAACAGAGGATACTTGTTCATTATGTTTAAAAGCCATGGTGGAGCCCCATAGGAGAATGTGTACTAAATGTATTGATTTCACCTTAAACAGTAAAGATCAGTCTTTATCTATAAAAGAATTGCCACCAGAGGGGTCTGTCGAGGGGGAAGTTATGCCGACTAACTCTCCCCACGTGTCGGACCCTTCGCCTCCCGCTCAAGGGACGCACGCTAATATGGCGCCAAGTACATCAGGGACGCCCATAGCGATTACTTTGCAGGACATGGCTGCAATCATGAATAATACCCTGTCAGAGGTATTATCCAGATTGCCTGAATTGAGAGGCAAGCGCGATAGCTCTGGGGTTAGACGAGATACAGAGCGCGTAGATGCTGTAAGAGCCATGTCTGATACTGCGTCACAATATGCAGAACCTGAGGACGGAGAGCTTCAGTCTGTGGGTGACGTCTCTGAATCGGGGAGACCTGATTCAGAGATTTCTAATTTTAAATTTAAGCTTGAGAACCTCTGTGTATTGCTTGGGGAGGTATTAGCTGCTCTGAATGACTGTGACACAATTGCAGTGCCAGAGAAATTGTGTAGGCTGGATAAATACTATGCAGTGCCGGTGAGTACCGATGTTTTTCCAATACCTAAAAGGCTTACAGAAATTATTAGTAAGGAGTGGGATAGGCCCGGTGTGCCCTTTTCCCCACCTCCTATATTTAGAAAAATGTTTCCAATAGATGCCACTACACGGGACTTATGGCAGACTGTCCTTAAGGTGGAGGGAGCAGTTTCTACTTTAGCAAAGCGTACCACTATCCCGGTTGAGGACAGTTGTGCTTTTTCAGATCCAATGGATAAAAAATTAGAGGGTTACCTTAAGAAAATGTTTATTCAACAAGGTTTTATTTTACAGCCCCTTGCATGCATTGCGCCTGTCACTGCTGCGGCGGCATTCTGGTTTGAGGCCCTGGAAGACGCCATCCATACAGCTCCATTGACTGAAATTGTTGACAAGCTTAGAACTCTTAAGCTAGCTAACTCATTTGTTTCTGATGCCATTGTTCATTTGACTAAACTAACGGCTAAGAATTCCGGATTCGCCATCCAGGCGCGTAGGGCGCTATGGCTCAAATCCTGGTCAGCTGATGTAACTTCAAAGTCTAAATTACTCAACATTCCTTTCAAGGGGCAGACCTTATTCGGGCCTGGTTTGAAAGAAATTATTGCTGACATTACTGGAGGTAAGGGTCATACCCTTCCTCAGGACAGGGCCAAATCAAAGGCCAAACAGTCTAATTTTCGTGCCTTTCGAAATTTCAAGGCAGGTGCAGCATCAACTTCCTCTGCTTCAAAACAAGAGGAAACTTTTGCTCAATCCAAGCAGGCCTGGAAACCTAACCAGTCCTGGAACAAGGGCAAGCAGGCCAGAAAGCCTGCTGCTGCCTCTAAGACAGCATGAAGGAGCGGCCCCCTCTCCGACAACGGATCTAGTAGGGGGCAGACTCTCTCTCTTCGCCCAGGGGTGGGCAAGAGATGTTCAGGATCCCTGGGCGTTGGAGATCATATCTCAGGGATATCTTCTGGACTTCAAAGCTTCTCCTCCACAAGGGAGATTTCACCTTTCAAGATTATCTGCAAACCAGATAAAGAAAGAGGCATTCCTAAGCTGCGTACAAGATCTCCTTGTAATGGGAGTGATCCATCCAGTTCCGCGGACGGAACAAGGACAGGGGTTTTATTCAAATCTGTTTGTGGTTCCCAAAAAAGAGGGAACCTTCAGACCAATTTTGGATTTAAAGATCCTAAACAAATTCCTCAGAGTTCCGTCATTCAAGATGGAAACTATTCGAACCATTTTACCCATGATCCAAGAGGGTCAGTACATGACCACAGTGGACTTAAAGGATGC
Source organism: Bombina bombina (assembly GCF_027579735.1). Lineage (NCBI taxonomy): Eukaryota > Metazoa > Chordata > Amphibia > Anura > Bombinatoridae > Bombina > Bombina bombina. The sequence continues at coordinate 1,295,703,125 of NC_069501.1, forward strand.
CTACCTTCACATTCCGATTCACAAGAATCATCATCAGTTCCTGAGGTTTGCCTTTCTAGACAGGCATTACCAATTTGTAGCTCTACCATTCGGGTTGGCTACAGCCCGAAGAGTTTTTACAAAGGTTCTGGGCTCACTTCTGGCGGTCCTAAGACCGCGAGGCATAGCGGTGGCTCCTTACCTGGACGATATCCTGATACAGGCGTCAAGCTTTCAAATTGCCAAATCTCATACAGAGATAGTTCTGGCATTCCTGAGGTCGCATGGGTGGAAAGTGAACGAAGAAAAGAGTTCTCTATCTCCTCTCACGAGGGTTTCCTTCCTAGGGACTCTAATAGATTCTGCAGAAATGAAAATTTACCTGACGGAGTCCAGGTTATCAAAACTTCTAAATGCTTGCCGTGTTCTTCCCTCCATTCCGCGCCCCACGGTGGCTCAGTGCATGGAAGTAATCGGCTTAATGGTAGCGGCGATGGACATAGTGCAATTCGCGCGCCTGCATCTCAGACCGCTACAATTATGCATGCTCAGTCAGTGGAATGGGGATTACACAGATTTGTCCCCTCTACTAAATCTATATCAGGGCCCATCTGTCCAAGGGTATGACCTTTCGCAGACCAGATTGGACAATTGTAACAACAGATGCCAGCCTTCTAGGTTGGGGTGCAGTCTGGAACTCCCTGAAGGCTCAGGGTTCATGGACTCAGGAGGAGAAACTCCTCCCAATAAATATTCTGGAGTTAAGAGCAATATTCAATGCTCTTCTGGCTTGGCCTCAGCTAGCAACACTGAGGTTCATCAGATTTCAGTCGGACAACATCACGACTGTGGCTTACATCAACCATCAAGGGGGAACCAGGAGTTCCCTAGCGATGTCAGAAGTCTCCAAAATAATTCGCTGGGCAGAGACTCACTCTTGCCACCTGTCAGCGATCCATATCCCAGGTGTAGAGAACTGGGAGGCGAATTTTCTAAGTCGTCAGACTTTTCATCCAGGGGAATGGGAACTCCATCCGGAGGTGTTTGCTCAATTGGTTCTCCGTTGGGGCAAACCAGAATTGGATCTCATGGCGTCTCGCCAGAACGCCAAGCTTCCTTGTTACGGATCCAGGTCCAGGGACCCAGAAGTGGCACTGATAGATGCTCTAGCAGCGCCTTGGTTCTTCAACCTGGCTTATGTGTTTCCACCGTTTCCTCTGCTCCCTCGTCTGATTGCCAAAATCAAACAGGAAAGAGCATCGGTGATATTGATAGCGCCTGCGTGGCCACACAGGACCTGGTATGCAGACCTAGTGGACATGTCATCCTTTCCACCATGGACTCTGCCTCTGAGACAAGACCTTCTAATACAAGGTCCTTTCAATAATCCGAATCTACTTTCTCGGAGACTGACTGCATGGAGATTGAACGCTTGATCCTATCAAAGCGTGGCTTCTCCGAGTCAGTAATTGATACCTTAATACAGGCATGAAAGCCTGTCACCAGGAAAATTTACCACAAGATATGGCGTAAATATCTTCATTGGTGTGAATCCAAGAATTACTCATGGAGTAGGGTTAGGATTCCTAGGATATTTTCCTTCCTCCAAGAGGGTTTGGACAAAGGATTATCAGCTAGTTCTTTAAAGGGACAGATTTCTGCTCTGTCTATTCTTTTACACAAGCGTCTGGCAGAAGTTCCAGATGTTCAGGCATTTTGTCAGGCTTTAGTTAGAATTAAGCCTGTGTTTAAACCTGTTGCTCCTCCATGGAGCTTAAACTTGGTTCTTAAAGTTCTTCAAGGGGTTCCGTTTGAACCCCTTCATTCTATTGATATCAAACTTCTTTCATGGAAAGTTCTTTTTCTGATGGCTATTTCCTCGGCTCGAAGAGTCTCTGAGTTATCTGCCTTACATTGTGATTCTCCTTATCTGATCTTTCATTCAGATAAAGTTGTTCTGCGTACAAAACCTGGGTTTTTACCTAAGGTGGTTTCTAACAAGAATATCAATCAAGAGATTGTTGTTCCATCATTATGTCCTAATCCTTCTTCAAAGAAGGAACGTCTTTTGCATAATCTAGACGTAGTCCGTGCCTTGAAGTTTTACTTACAGGCTCCTAAAGATTTTCGACAAACATCTAACCTGTTTGTTGTTTACTCTGGACAGTGGAGAGGTCAGAAGGCCTCGGCAACCTCTCTTTCTTTTTGGCTTCAGGAGTATAATCCGTTTAGCCTATGAGACTGCTGGACAGCAGCCTCCTGAAAGGATTACAGCTCATTCTATTAGAGCTGTGGCTTCACCTGGGCCTTTAAAAATGAGGCCTCTGTTGAACAGATTTGCAAGGCTGCAACTTGGTCTTCCCTTCATACTTTTTCCAAATTTTACAAATTTGATACTTTTGCTTCTTCGGAGGCTGTTTTTGGGAGAAAGGTTCTACAGGCAGTGGTTCCTGCCTTGTCCCTCCCATCATCGGTGTACTTTAGCTTTGGTATTGGTATCCCACAAGTAATGGATGATCCGTGGACTGGATACACTTAACAAGAGAAAACATAATTTATGCTTACCTGATAAATTTATTTCTCTTGTAGTGTATCCAGTCCACGGCCCGCCCTGTCCTTTTCAGGCAGGTCTAAATTTTAATTAAACTACAGTCACCACTGCACCCTATGGTTTCTCCTTTCTCGGCTTTTTTCGGTCAAATGACTGGATATGGCAGTGAGGGGAGGAGCTATATAGCAGCTCTGCTGTGGGTGATCCTCTTGCAACTTCCTGTTGGGAAGGAGAATATCCCACAAGTAATGGATGATCCGTGGACTGGATACACTACAAGAGAAATAAATTTATCAGGTAAGCATAAATTATGTTTTTTATGGTGGCATGGACCACACTGTGCATATGTATTACAGAGCGTAAGTACATTGGGATATTACTATAATAAATCACATTTTAAAGTTGAGCGCAGATAGGAAATGTTGATCAGCACTAAGGGAATGTGACTGATGTCGGGAGGGAGGAGACGTGATGTTGTGCTTAGTTGGCGCACTTTTACTCTCTGTGACGTGCTGCACAATTAATTCCCGAGTCGGCAGTGGATCGGCTGTGCTCCGCTAAATCCTGGGAGGTGGTGAGACTCTCCAGACATAGCAACTATTGGGGGCATATGTTGAGAGGTGTTATTCATTGCCAGTTTGTTTGCTTTATTCTTAACATGGAAGACCTTCAAAATTTTACGTGTTCAATGTGTTTAAATGCTAATGTGGAACCCCCGGTTACTTTTTGTCCTGCATGCATTGATAGGGCTCTTCAATTTAGAGAGCAAATTTTCTTTGATAAAAAATTGTCTACAGCGGATGTTTCTCAGGGTTCTACTGATGAGATACAGAGTATGCCGCATCTTTCTCCCCAAGCTTCACAGCTCTTAACGCCGGCTCAAGCGGAGCCAAGTACCTCTGCAGCCTCTGTTGCAATTGCTTTAATGGACATTGCGTCTGTTATGTCATCCACACTTTCTGAAGAGTTGTCTGCTTTTCCCGTATTTCAAGGCAAACGCAAAAGAAAGGAGGCCCATGGGGTTAATACAACTTCTGATGCTCTGTTGGCGATTTCAGATATTCCCTCACAGAGCTCTGAATTGGAGGGTATGGAGGTCCTATCTGAAGAGAACTTTCTGACTCGGGTAGTGTCTTGCCCTTAACAAATCCAGAAGTAGTTTCTTTCAGGTTTAAGCTTGAACACCTCCACCTGTTACTGAGGGAGGTTTCGGTGACTCTGGACGACTACGATTAATTTGTGATTCCTCCAGAAAAATTGAGTAAGCTGAACAGATACTTAGAAGTTCCTGCTTATTCTGATGTTTTTCCAGTTCCTAAAAGATCTTCAGAGATTATTGCTAAGGAATGGGAGAGACCAGGTATTCCCTTTTCTCCTCCCGTTTTCAAGAAAATATATCCTATAGCTAACGCTATTAGGGAGTCTTGGCAGACAGTCCCTAAGGTGGAAGGAGCTAATTCCACCTTGGCTAAACGAACTACTATTCCTATCGAGGATAGTTGTGCTTTCAAGGACCCTATGGATAAGAAATTAGAGGGTCTCCTTAAGAAGATCTATGTTCATCAAGGGTTGCTATTGCAGCCGGCAGCTTGCATTGTTACAGTTACAAGTGCAGCTGCTTATTGGTTTGATGCTCTGGAAGCATCTCTTAAGACTGAGACTTCTTTGGAAGAGATACAGGATAGGATTAAAGCTCTTAAATTAGCTAATTCATTTATTACTGATGCTTCCTTGCAGATTACCAAATTGGCGGCTAAGAGTTCAGGGTTTTCCATCTTAGCACGCAGAGCCTTATGGTTGAAATCTTGGTCTGCAGATGTATCTTCCAAGTCTAAACTTTTGGCTATTCCTTACAAGGGGAAGACCTTGTTCGGACCTGACTTGAAGGAAATTATTTCTGACATCACGGGGGGCAAGGGTCATCTCTTCCCTCAGGATAAGAGATCCAAACAGAGGAGTTGACAGAGTAATTTTCGTTCCTTTTGAAATTTCAAGGGAACTCCCTCTTCCTCTAAGCAGGAAGGGAACTATCCACAAACCAAGTCTACCTGGAGACCCAATCAGTCTTGGAACAAGGGTAAACAATCCAAGAAACCTGCTGCTGCTCCCAAGTCAGCATGAAGGGTTGGCCCCCGATCCGGGACCGGATCTAGTAGGGGGCAGACTGTCTTTCTTCATCCAGGCTTGGATGAGAGATTTTCAGGATCCCTGGGCAATAGATATAGTGTCTCAGGGATACAAACTGGAATTCAAAATTCTTTCCCCAGAGGAAGGTTTCTTCTTTCACGATTATCTGTAGACCAGATAAAAAGAGAGGCGTTCTTACGCTGTATAAGAGACCTCTCCTCCATGGGAGTAATCTGTCCCGTTCCAATTCAGGAGCAGGGACAGGGGTTTTACTCAAATCTGTTTGTAGTTCCCAAAAAAGAGGGAACTTTTAGACCTATCTTAGATCTCAAGAGTCTAAACAAGTTTCTCAGAGTTCCATCTTTCAAGATGGAAACCATTCGTACCATTCTTCCATTGGTCCAGGAGGGTTAATTTATGGCAACAGTGGATCTAAAGGATGCATACCTTCGTGTTCCCATCCATAGAGATCATTACAAGTTCCTGAGATTTGCGTTTCTGGAAAACACTTTCAGTTTGTGGCTCTTCCGTTCGGTCTAGCCACAGCACCCAGAATCTTCACAAGGTTCTGGGGTCTTTACTGGCGGTTCTAATGCCGCGGGGCATTGCAGTGGCGCCTTATTTGGACGATATTCTGATCCAGGCGTCAACAATTCAACTGGCAAGGTCCCATACCGACATTGTGCTTTCCTTCCTAAGAAACCATGGGTGAAAGGTAAGCCTGGAAAAGAGTTCGTTAGTTCCTCAGACAAGGGTGCCCTTTCTGTGAACTGTAATCGACTCTATTTCAATGAAGATTTTTCTGACGGAGATCAGAAAGTTAAAAATTCTGAATACATGTCGAGCCATTCAGTCCAATCCTCGTCCGTCAGTGGCTCAGTGCATGGAGGTAATCGGATTGATGGTGGCGGCAATGGACATTGTACCGTTTGCACGGTTTCATCTCAGACCTCGGCAATTGAGCATGCTCAGGCAGTGGAATGGAGATTATACAGATCTGTCTCCTCTAATATTTCTAGATCAAGAGACAAGGTATTCTCTTCTATGGTGGTTGTCAGTGGATGATCTGTCTCAGGGGACATGCTTCCGCAGACCCCCATGGGTGATAGTGACAACGGATGCCACTCTGTTAGGTTGGGGAGCAGTTTGGAACTCCCTAAGGGCTCAGGGTGTATGGACTCCGGCGGAGTCTCTACTTCCCATCAATATCCTGGAGTTGAGAGCAATATTCAATGCTCTTCGGGCTTGACCTCAGTTGGCTTCGGCCCAATTCATCAGATTTCAGTCGGATAACATAACGACGGTAGCTTACATTAATCATCAGGGAGGAACGAGGAGTTCCTTAGCGATGACAGAAGTATCCAAGATAATTCGATGGGCAGAGGCTCACTCTTATCTGTCAGCAATCTACATCCCAGGAGTGGACAACTGGGAAGCAGACTTTTTAAGCAGACAGACATTTCATCCGGGGGAGTGGGAACTCCATCCGGAGGTCTTTGCCACTCTGATTCTCAGATGGGGCAGACCGGAATTGGATCTGATGGTGTCTCGTCAGAATGCCAAGCTCCCAAGATACGGATAATACAGTGGGCGGAGTCTCACTCCTGCCATCTGTCAGTGATCTACATCCCAGGGGTGGAAAACTGGGAGGCAGACTTTCTAAGCAGGCTGACATTTCTTCCGGGGGAATGGGAACTCCATCCGGAGATATTTTCCAACCTGATTCTCAGATGGGGCTGTACTGAATACTGTGCTGTGCTAGTGTTAAACAAAAAGTAGCGCTATTGCACCGCTAATATTAGTTAGTTCAAACATGTTTTTAAACACATTGGCAAGTGAAAAGAAAGCTAAAACTGCCTAGTTTCACTTTAAGGCGGTTTTCACTTTACAGCGGTGCTCCGGGCCCTAACCCGCTGTATGAGTGGGGTATACCTGTACTAGTAAACATAAATAATTATAAATATGGCTTATGGAGTTTTTTTTTACATATTAAACATGGAATGTAAAGAAGCACTTATACTCTGAGTACTAGCGCTGCAGAATCTGTTGGCGCTCTACAAATAACCGATAATAATAATACATAGGCTAGAGAGCTGTTACAATAAACAAATACTGCAATTACAGTATCACACTCATTAGTGTAAGTTTAATGAGCTCCTAGCCAATGCACATATTAAATTGACCTATTATGATTTTTACATTTGAGATACTTGTTATTTTTTCTTTTTTGATTCAATAATTTTTATTGGGTTTACAAATTTCACAGCTTGACATCATACAATTCAGATTAACATAGTAAACAGAGAAATGTCAAATGGATATTGTAAACAAACCTGACAGTTTTAACATTTTTTAGAAAGAGTCAGATGTATAGACTGATGGTAAAATATAGGGTAGAAGAATAGAAAAGAGGAAGGTAAGGGAAAAAAGGGAGAGGGAAGGAAAGGGGGGGGGGAAGACAAAACTAGATTTTTCACACTGATCCCATCTGTGTATAGTACTATAGAGCTTAAACATGCCCATACACAACCTGATCCGGGAGGGTAGCGACCACAAAATACTCAGTTTTAAAGCTAGAATCAAATAGCTAATTACTTGTAGATTCGCCACTAGTGTGGTCCATTATCAGAGATCCCCTGTTCCCAGAGGTATATCATGTCAGTGATAAAATCTCATTTACCAATATAATAGTAATGTAGTTTTTCAAGAACTAAGATATGTTCTACGTCGGATATTCACTGTGTATGTGTGGGAATCCTTTGGGTCTTTCAGAGTCTCGGAATTAGCCTTTTTGCACAATCCAACATTAATTGGAGTAGCTTTGTACGATAGACACAGTGAAGTGGTGGAATGAGGTTAAGGAGAATGAGAGAGGGATTGAGAGTTATGTGGGAGCCTAAGATCCTGTTGATACTTTGCTCTAGTTGTGTACAGAAACCAGAAATGAGAGGACAGGTCCACCATATGTAGGTCATAGTGCCTATGCCTCCACAACGTCTCCAACAGGTGTACAAAGCGATCGGGTAGATATGTCTGAGACGGTGCGGTGTCAGGTACCAACGGGCTAATATTTTATAGTTCAATTCAGATATAAGCAATTAGGTAGAGTCTGAGTGAGTCGCTCTGAAGCAATGCTTCCAGTCGTCACTAATAATTTCTAATATTTCTGTATTCCATTTCAGCAAATATACAGGTCGCTGAGCAGGGAAATATCTTTTGAGCATTTTATACGTTAATGAGAGATGTGCTCTCTTAATTTCAGGATTTGTGCATATCTGCTCAAACGCCGTTAGTGGTCTCAGAACATTGTTTGTGTGTGCTGTTAAGTGCATGTCTAATCTGAAGGTACGAGTACCAATTGTCATTATTTAATGATACCCTATCTTTGATCACCCCGGAGTATAACCGTAAATAAATGGGTAGGTTTTGCAAGTAATCAGTGTCGTTCGTGTGAGTAAAAGAGGAATGTTGTAGGAAGATCAAATTATTCAGGAGCGGGGTTAGGGGTGACACTGTGGATGAGATACCTTTACTATGTGTAATTACATAGTCCCACACATCAAGGGTGGCTTTAACATAGTTGTTCTGATATGCTAAAGGAGGCCTATGGGTTTTAGGAAGCCATGCTATATCCCTCATGCATTTAACCCCCAGCAGCGAACTCTCAATGTGGACCCATAAAATAGGATGGGAGTGGTTCTAGGAAATCACTCTGGATAAATGTACAGCCCTATAATAATTCAATAGGTGTGGGGCATTAAGTCCCCCATCGTCTTTGTGTAGATAGAGTATTTTGAGACACCCTAGGTTTTTTGTAAGACCAGATAAATGAGTTGAGCATCCTCTGCTTGGAGCGCAAATACAAGTCAGACAGGGCCATCTGCAATGTCTGGAAGAAATATAAATACTATACTATCATCATTTTAATAGTGTTTATCCTTCCCATCCAGGACAAATGCCCCTGCCTGTGCCAACCCACAAGGAGAGTTTTCATTCAGCGTTGGAGAGAGATATAATTATCATGGTAAAGATCTTGGACATTTTTGGAAATTGTTAAGCCCAAATACTTTAGTTTGTCAGTTATCTTAAATGCAGTATGAGATGCTATGAAGACAACATATTGTGGTGACATATGTAGTAGCATTATTCCCAATTTTTCCATGTTAATGGAAAAGTTAGATACCTGTCCATAGGCTTCCAGAATCTGTATCAAGGCAGGGAGGATAGTAGAAGGGGATCGAAGGGTGAATATCACATCATCTGCGAACAGGCATGTTTGGGTATTGTGTTTGTATTGAATACCGAGGATATCTGTGTTCCCTTGGATCTGTATAGCCAGAATCTCTGGGTTTTTTTTTTTTTTTTTTCAAAGTTTTGCTTTATTAAAAGAAAAAATATTTGATACAGAGTTAAACAACCAAACAATACAGGTTACAATAGGTTCAATGTCACACAATAAGGGAATAGTTACCATTGGAATGGACATAATTGTGCTGGTAATGATCCCTATATTTATTGCCAACATAAATTGAATAAAGAAAAAAGAAAGAAAATTACGTCTATTTGACACATTGCTCAATAAAATGCAGATTTTAACAAAGTGCAACTGAATCTCTTTTACCATGGTCTAAAAAAGAAAAAAAAAAACTTGTGTAAATATGTAAATATGTACATGCTAATTATCCTACAACCTGTGGGCTATTATATCCGCTATGTTTTATCGAATTACAATATTCCTCCCATATGAAATTTAATCCCAAGAAATCATCCAATCTCTTTGTGATATTTTTCTATTACCAATGTATTGGTAACTAGAGTACGCCATTCTATAACTGAGGGGACTTCTACGGATTTCCATTTCCTTGGTATAAGTCTTCTAGGGCAGTTTAGTAATATAATCAGTAGTTTCTTTCATGTAATTAGCAAGAGTCCATGAGCTAGTGACGTATGGGATATACATTCCTACCAGGAGGGGCAAAGTTTCCCAAACCTTAAAATGCCTATAAATACACCCCTCACCACACCCACAATTCAGTTTTACAAACTTTGCCTCCCATGGAGGTGGTGAAGTAAGTTTGTGCTAGATTTCTACGTTGATATGCGCTTCGCAGCAGGCTGAAGCCCAATTTTCCTCTGAGTGCAGTGAATGTCAGAGGGATGTGAAGAGAGTATTGCCTTTTTGAATACCATGATCTTCCTCTAGGGGATCTATTTCATAGGTTCTCTGTTATCGGTCATAGAGATTTCTTCTCCTACCTCCCTTTTCAGATCGACGATATACTCTTATATACCATTACCTCTACTGATTCTCGTTTCAGTACTGGTTTGGCTTTCTACTATATGTAGATGAGTGTCTTAGGGTAAGTAAGTCTTATTTTATTTATGACACTCTAAGCTATGGTTGGGGACTTTATATGTAAAGTTCTAAATATAGGTCTTTAAACTTATATTTGCCATGATTCAGGATAATCAGTATTCCTTCTTTCAGACTGTCAGTTTCTTTTTTTTGGGAAAATGCATATGAATAAATATTTTTTCTTACCTTAAAAAAATTCAATTTGACTTTTTTCTTTGTGGGCTGTTAGGCTCGCGGGTGCAGAAAACTCTTCAATTTATTGCGTCATTTTTGGCACGACCTTTTTTGGCGCAAAATTTTGTCATTTCCGGCGTCATAGTTGACGCTGGAAGTTTTCACGTGGTTGCGTCATTTTCTGACGCATGTGTGTTACAGACGTTTTTTTTTTGCCAAAAAATGTGGGCATCATTTTTGGCGCCAAAAAATTTGGGCGTCATACTTGGCGCCAAAAAAAAATAAAAAATATTTAGTGCCAAAAATGTGGGCGTCATACTTGGCGCCAGTTTTTTTCACATTATTTCAGTCTCACTTTTTTGTTGCTTCTGGTTGCCAGAGGCTTGTTTGTTTTGCATTTTTTCCCATTCCTGAAACTGTCATTTAAGGAATTTGATAATTTTGCTTTATATGTTGTTTTTTCTATTACATATTGCAAGATGTCACAACCTGACCCTGGATCAGAATCTACTTCTGGAAAGACGCTGCCTGATGTTGGTTCTACCAAAGCGAAGTGCATTTGTTGTAAACTTTTGGTAACTGTTCCTCCGGCTGTAGTTTCTGTTGTCATGATAAACTTTCTAACGCAGATAATGTCTCCATTAGTAATAATCCATTACCTGTTGTTTTTCCTTCAACATCTAATGTTCAGGATGTTCCTGTTAATGTAAGAGAATTTGTTTCTAATTCTATTCGGAAGGCTCTGTCTGTTATTCCTCCTTCCAGTAAACATAAAAGGTCTTTTAAAATTTCTCATATTTCAGATGAATTTTTAAGTGACCGCCATCATTCTGACTTATCTATTTCTGATGAGGATCTATCTGGTTCAGAAGATTCTGCCTCAGATATTGACACTGATAAATCTTCATATTTTGTTTAAGATGGAGTTTATTCGTTCTTTACTTAAAAAGTGTTGATTGCATTAGATATGGAGGAGTCTAGTCCTCTTTATATTAAATCTAATAAGCGTTTAAATTCAGTTTTTAAACCTCATGTAGTTATTCCAGAAGTTTTTCCAGTTCCTGATGCTATTTCAGAAGTAATTTCTAGGGAATGGAATAGTCTGGGTACTTCATTTACTCCTTCACCAAGGTTTAAGAAATTGTACCCTTTGCCATCTGATAGCTTAGAGTTTTGGGAAAAAATCCCCAAAGTTAATGGGGCTATCTCTATTGTTGCTAAACGTTACTACTATTCCTACGACAGATAGTACTTCTTTTAAGGATCCTTTAGATAGGAAGCTTGAATCCTTTCTAAGGAAGGCTTATTTATGTTCAGGTAATCTTCTGTCATGCTTTCACCTATCCTTGCTTTCCCTTTAATAGGAGGTGTCTACCATAAGGTATAAAGGTTCCTCCCACAGTCTAATAGTTGCTTGATTATTTTGTTCTACTAGCTCAGAATTATCCAGCTCCTGCATCTTCTGGTATCTCTGTTGTGCAGACCTCACCTCTCTCACCAGCTATCACCTTGTGAGCATCTGCTCTCACTTACCATCTCATTGGAGTAATTTCTAAAGGTCAATCTGTCTCCCTGAAACTCCTGCTCTCTCAGAGCTGACAGTTTCCAACTTCCGGTTTCGGTAACACTGCAGGTGTGACGTCACACGCCGGAGCTGCACACAGACTGTCTCAACTCCAAAGGATCTCCTCCTGTTAGAGTATCTGTACTTCCACTAAATAGTAAGAATTCTTACCTAAATACTCCTCTCTAATGTTAATAATTACCTGGTACCTAAACTATAACTTGTTAACAATCTTTACTAATATTGTGCTGCATCTGTCTGTATGTTTTATATTGGTGTCCTACACTTAGTATCTCTGTCATAAGCTGCCATCCTCCTGACTATAGATTTATTTGTGTAGATTTCCACCATATATCAATGCAAGGTTTATTTCTAATTATGAACATGATTTCATATGTTGCCACCTATTATTTAGGAATAAATCTTCTACACACCTATTAAACAAAACTCATAGAAATCCTTATTAGTTAATTTATATTCTACTACAGTTGGATTCAACTAAAGGATAAATATTTCTTCCTACAGGAATTAGGAAATTCAGCAATTCAGGTGAATATCCTGACATCTTCTTAGACCTGCTATTTCTTTGGCTGATGTTGCTGCAGCTTCCACTTTAGCTTTAGCGCAACAAGTGTCAGACCATAATGCTTATAGCATTGTTAAACTTCTTCAACATGCTAATAACTTTGTTTGTGATGCCATTTTTGATATCATTAGAATTGATGTCAGGTATATGTCTTTAGCTATTTTAGCTAGAAGAGCTTTATGGCTTAAATCTTGGAATGCAGATATGTCTTCTAAGTCAACATTGCTTTCTCTTTCTTTCCAAGGTAATAAATTATTTGGTTCACAGTTGGATTCAATAATTTCAACTGTTACTGGGGGAAGGGAGCCTTTTTGCCTCAGGACAAAAAAATCTAAAGGTAAATATAGGGCTGCTAATCGTTTTCGTTCCTTTCGTCAGAATAAGGAACAGAAGCCTGACCCTTCCCCTAAAGGAACAGTTTCCGTTGGGAAACCTTCTCCAGTCTGGAATAAATCCAAGCCTTTTAGAAAGTCAAAACCAGCTCCTAAATCCGCATGAAGGTGCGACCCTCATTCCAGCACAGCTGGTAGGGGGCAGGTTACGATTTTTCAAAGATGTTTGGATCGATTCGATTCACAGTCTTTGGATTTAGAACATTGTTTCACAAGGGTACAGAATAGGTTTCAAGATAAGGCCGCCTGTGAGAAGATTTTTTTCTCTCACGCATTCCAGCTCAGGCGTTTCTGAAATTTGTTTCAGACCTAGAGTCGGCTGGGGTAATTGTGCCAGTTCCAGTTCTGGAACGGGGTCTGGGGTTTTACTCAAATCTGTTCATTGTACCAAAGAAGGAGAATTCTTTCAGACCAGTTCTGGATCTAAAAATATTGAATCGTTATGTAAGGATACCAACATTCAAAATGGTGACTATAAGGACTATTCTGCCTTTTGTTCAGCAAAGGCATTATATGTCTACAATAGACTTACAGGATGCATATCTTCATATTCCAATTCATCCAGATCACTATCAGTTCCTGAGATTCTCTTTTCTAGACAAGCATTACCAGTTTGTTGCTCTTCCGTTTGGCCTAGCAACAGCTCCAAGGATCTTTTCAAAGGTTCTCTGTGCCCTTCTCTCTGTAATCAGAGAACAGGGTATTGCGGTATTTCCTTATTTGGACGATATCTTGGTACTTGCTCAGTCTTTACATTCTGCAGAATCTCATACGAATCAACTTGTGTTGTTTCTTCAAAGACATGATGACAGGTGCAGTACTTCGCTGAAAATCCAGGGCTGTCGCACTGACAGTCACCCATAAGTGTCAGTAATTTTCCTTTGAGGCTGTTTAGTAACTGTTCTCTATCTAGGAGCCACCTTCTCTCTATTGCTGGGAAAAAAAGTAACTTTTTTGGTATTTGTAATAGCTGGTTTCTGACAGAATTGGAATATTCATAATGTCAAAATATTTTGCAATTTTACTATGATTACCGGACAATATTATCGATGCACAAGTCAAAATATTACCAATTGCTTGTTTCCCAAAATGAGGCTGGCTGTCCCAAAATTTTAAATTATGCCCTGCAGTTCATTCGATGTGTGTTATGTTGGTTCCTGTAATGGTTTTTTAAAATCTGTTCAAATGGAGAATTGCAATTTCCTCTGTATGTGCACTTTATAATTTTGAACAGTTCATCCAGACACAATTCGAAAACAATGAATTTTCGATCATTCATTGTTTTTTTTGTTTTTTTGATGTTTCGACATTTTAGATTTTTTTCTTCTTCTGAAGATGGTGAAGATTAAGATTTTGGGACATAGGACATATCTTTATCATTCACATGTTCTGAAGTTGCAGATTATTCTAATGGAGTGACATTGTCGCATACTGAACTTGTATCTATTTCTTGAACATCTTCAATGCTGTGGCTCATAGTAGGTGAATGTTGTTCAGGTATAATTATTTGTGATTCAGCAACATTTATTGGTGCAAGTATTGACTTCATGTATTGTTTCGTAATTTGCCTGGGTGTGGACATTATTTGAACTGAAGATCTTAACATTTGACGATCGGGTTAATTTGTTGCAGTGTTTTCGTTCATTTTAGGTGTTCTTGGAAGAACATGGTCAATTTTTTTTTTGGGAAATTGAAAATACAATTTGAGTTTTGAGTTTTACGTTGACTTGTAACTGCAGTAAATTAACGTTCAGTAGAATGTTCAGGTCTACTAGAATGTGAACTTTCTGCTACTTCGGTTGCAAAACTATCCATACTTGATAATGTGCTACTGTAATGGTGATCACGTTGCCAAGATGGAATTGAGGTCTCTGGATTTATCTCCAATATATCTTCGCTATCACTTTGTATTTCATTGACACGTGCAGTAGACACATTGACAATGTCACTACTCACCCGTGATGTTGAGGGTTGTTCTATTTGAAATGGTAACTCTACTGTTGTTTATGTACATGCAAAGTTGGAATTTCATCTTTTTTCAGAGTTTTATGTGAACCGATCATTGGTAAAATGTTTGGAACATATTCTAGAATTAACAGTACTTTTTGGTTGCATAATCTTTTGGACCATAGTTTCTGGATTTGTCAATGATTGTCCTGTAATTTCCATCCATTTACGTATTCTATTTGGTGAACATGGGAAACAATGTAGACTAACTTCTGGTGTTTTGGATCTGTTGTGTTTTGAAGCACATCCTTTCACAAAACATTTTGGCATCTACAAAAAATATAAAAATTCAGATTTTAAAATATAATATATGTATTCATATTCATCCATAAATATTGGTCTATGCACAGATATAAGATACAGAAGCAGGTATATGTACACAATGCTATAAAGTGATAGGATTATAACTACTTTATTAGGTTGTGGCTTAAAAACACAAAGGCCTAGATTTGGAGTTTTGCGTTAGAAGGGGTGCGGTAGCTACGCATGCTTTTTTTTGGCCGCACCTTTTAAATACCGCTGGTATTTAGAGTTCACAGAATGGCTGGGTTTTCAGTGCGTTAGGCTCCAAAAAGGGAGCGTAGAGCATAATTTACCGCCATTGCAACTCTCAATACCAGCGGTGCTTACGGACGCGGCCAGCTTCAAAAACGTGCTCGTGCACGATTCCCCCATAGGAAACAATGGGGCAGTTTGAGCTGAAAAAAAAACCTAACACCTGCAAAAAAGCAGCGTTAAGCTCCTAACGCAGCCCCATTGTTTCCTATGGGGAAACACTTCCTATGTCTGCACCTAACACCCTAACATGTACCCCGAGTCTAAACACCCCTAACCTTACACTTATTAACCCCTAATCTGCCGCCCCCGCTATCGCTGACCCCTGCATATTATTATTAACCCCTAATCTGCCGCTCTGTACACCGCCGCAACCTACATTATACCTATGTACCCCTAATCTGCTGCCCATAACACCGCCGACCCCTATATTATGTTTATTAACCCCTAATCTGCCGACCGGACCTCACCGCTACTATAATAAATGTATTAACCCCTAATCCGCCTCACTAACCCTATAATAAATAGTATTAACCCCTAATCTGCCCTCTCTAACATCGCCGACACCTAACTTCAAGTATTAACCCCTAATCTGCCGACCGGACCTCACCGCTACTCTAATAAATTTTTTAACCCCTAAAGCTAAGTCTAACCCCAACACTAACACCCCCCTAAATTAAATATAATTTAAATCTAACAAAATAAATTAACTCTTATTAAATAAATTATTCCTATTTAAAGCTAAATACTTACCTGTAAAATAAACCCTAATATAGCTACAATATAAATTATAATTATATTGTAGCTATTTTAGGATTTATATTTATTTTACAGCTAACTTTGTATTTATTTTAACCAGGTACAATAGCTATTAAATAGTTAATAACTATTTAATAGCTACCTAGTTAAAATAATTACAAAATTACCTGTAAAATAAATCCTAACCTAAGTTACAATTAAACCTAACACTACACTATAATTAAATTAATTAAATAAAATACCTACAATTAAACCTAACACTACACTATCAATAAATTAATTAAATAAAATACCTACAATTATCTACAATTAAACCTAACACTACACTATCAATAAATAAATTAAATAAAATACCTACAAATAAATACAATTAAATAAACTAAAGTACAAAAAATAAAAAAATAATTACAAACATAATAAAAATATTACAACAATTTTAAACTAATTACACCTACTCTAAGCCCCCTAATAAAATAACAAAGCCCCCCAAAATAAAAAAATGCCCTACCCTATTCTAAAATTAAAATAGAAAAGCTCTTTTACCTTACCAGCCCTTAAAAGGGCCTTTTGCGGGGCATACCCCAAAGAATTCAGCTCTTTTGCCTGTAAAAAAAAACATACAATACCCCCCCCCCCCCAACATTACAACCCACCAACATACCCCTAATCTAACCCAAACCCCCCTTAAATAAACCTAACACTAAGCCCCTGAAGATCTTCCTACCTTGTCTTCACCATGCCAGGTATCACCGATCGCTCCAGGCTCCGAAGTCTTCATCCAAGCCCAAGCTGGGGCTGGAGATCCATCATCCGGCTGAAGTCTTCTATCAAGCAGCGGCTGAAGAGGTCCAGAAGAGGCTCCAAAGTCTTCATCCTATCCAGGCAGAAGAGTAGATCCGGACCGGCAACCATCTTCTTCCAATCGGTGACAAGCGGCTCCATCTTGAAGACCTCCGGCGCGGATCCATCCTCTTCTTGCGACGTCCTAAGTCCGAATGAAGGTTCCTTTAAATGACGTCATCCAAGATGGCGTCCCTCGAATTCCGATTGGCTGATAGGATTCTATCAGCCAATCGGAATTAAAGGTAGGAAAATTCTGATTGGCTGATGGAATCAGCCAATCAGATTCAAGTTCAATCCGATTGGCTGATCCGATCAGCCAATCAGATTGAGCTTGCATTCTATTGGCTGTTCCGATCAGCCAATAGAATGCGAGCTCAATCTGATTGGCTGATCGGATCAGCCAATCAGATTGAACTTGATTCTGATTGGCTGATTCCATCAGCCAATCAGAATTTTCCTACCTTTAATTCCGATTGGCTGATAGAATCCTATCAGCCAATCGGAATTCGAGGGACGCCATCTTGGATGACGTCCCTTAAAGGAACCTTCATTTGTCGTCTAGTCGTCGGAAGAAGAGGATGGATCCGCGCCGGATGTCTTCAAGATGGAGCCGGTCGTCATCGGATGGAAGAACATAGAAGATGCGGCTTGGATGAAGATGTTTGCCGGTCCGGATCGACTCTTCTGCCCGGATAGGATGAAGACTTCTGCCCGAAGATGGAATTCTTTAGCCGCCGCTTGGATCCAGACTTCAGCCGGAGGATGGACGTCACTCTTCAGCCCCCGCTTGGGCTTGGATGAAGATTTCGGAGGCTCTTCTGGACCGATCGGGACCCGGTGTGGTGAAGACAAGGTAGGGAGATCTTCAGGGGCTTAGTGTTAGGTTTATTTAAGGGGGGTTTGGGTTAGATTAGGGGTATGTGGGTGGTGGGTTGTAATGTTGGGGGGGGGTATTGTATGGTTTTTTTTTTACAGGCAAAAGAGCTGAATTCTTTGGGGCATGCCCCGCAAAGGGCCCTTTTAAGGGCTGGTAAGGTTAAAGAGCTTTTCTATTTTAATTTTAGAATAGGGTAGAGCATTTTTTTATTTTGGGGGGCTTTGTTATTTTATTAGGGGGCTTAGAGTAGGTGTAATTAGTTTAAAATTGTTGTAATACTTTTCTAATGTTTGTACATATTTTTTTATTTTTTGTAACTTAGTTCTTTTTTAGTTTTTGTACTTTAGTTAATTTCATTGTATTTATTTGTAGGTATTGTATTTAATTAATTTATTGATAGTGTAGTGTTAGGTTTAATTGTAACTTAGGTTAGGATTTATTTTACAGGTAATTTTGTAATTATTTTAAATAGGTATCTATTAAATAGTAAATAACTATTTAATAGCTATTGTACCTGGTTAAAATAAATACAAAGTTGCCTGTAAAATAAATATATTCCTAAAATAGCTATAATATAATTATAATTTATATTGTAGCTATATTAGGGTTTATTTTACAGGTAAGTATTTAGCTTTAAATAGGAATAATTTATTTAATAAGAGTTAATTTATTTCGTTAGATTTAAATTATATTTAACTTAGGGGGGTGTTAGGGTTAGAATTAGCTTTAGGGGTTAAAAAATGTATTAGAGTAGCGGTGAGGTCCGGTCGGCAGATTAGGGGTTAATGCTTGAAGTTAGGTGTTGGCGATGTTAGGGAGTGCAGATTAGGGGTTAATACTATTTATTATAGGGTTATTGAGGCGGGAGTGAGGCGGATTAGGGGTTAATACATTTATTATAGTGGCGGTGAGGTCTGGTCGGCAGATTAGGGGTTAATAATTGTAGGTAGGTGGAGGCGACGTTGTGGGGGGCAGATTAGGGGTTAATAAATATAATATAGGGGTCGGCAGTGTTAGGGGCAGCAGGTTAGGGGTACATAGGGATAATGTAGCTGGCAGCGGTGTGCGGTCGGCAGATTAGGGGTTAAAAATTTTTAATAGAGTGGCGGCGGTGTGGGGGGGCCTCGGTTTAGGGGTACATAGGTAGTTTATGGGTGTTAGTGTACTTTAGAGCACAGTAGTTAAGAGCTTTATGAACCGGCGTTAGCCCAGAAAGCTCTTAACTCCTGTTTTTTTTTCTGCGGCTGGAGTTTTGTCGTTAGATTTCTAACGCTCACTTCAGCCACGACTCTAAATACTGGCGTTAGAAAGATCCCAATTGGCGTAGGGGGATCTGCGGTATGGAAAAGTCGCGGCTGCAAAGTGAGCGTTAGACCCTTTAATGACTGACTCCAAATACCAGCGGGCGGTAAAATCCAGCGTTAGTAGCCTCTAACGCTGGTTTTGACGGCTACCGCCAAACTCTAAATCTAGACGAAAATTAGCTAATACGTATAAAAAAAAGATAATCTCGTACATGTTATACTCTGCAGCTATGGAAAAAAATGTAAACACATTAATGGAAAAACAATTTGATAGTATACTAAGCAAGCACTAAAACAAATCATGATCTCAATATAACAATTATAATTATTATAAAGACTCATTAACAACTGAATGCTCTATATGAATCAGGACAAAATAAATTATTTTTAAATGGACCCTTTAATGCAAATTTCAAAATCGGTCACAATTTTTTCTTTTTAAGCTGTACAATCAGATCAAAATTCAATGTCTTAATTCTTACCTTATAAAATAAGATGAGATTTTTCGTATGTCGGCGAATAATTTCAAATTGTAAATTGTTTATCCAAATCTGATAAAATAAAAAAAAAAACACAATTAAATAAATTAACAATGTATATAAATATCAATAATAAACAATAAAAAAATGATAATTCTTTGTATTTAGTGTATATAGTTAAAGTCAATATTATTTTTTTATACTGTTAATAATGGTGGTTTTATCCTGAAGTAATAATGAACAATTAGTTAATATTTATCAATTACAAGTTAAAATATAAAAAATTTAAAGTGAGTATAAGCACAATGAGTCTAAACAGTCAGCAGCAGCAGAGACGCTCAGGAGCAGCAACAGAGGAGGACAAGGAATGGGGTTGAGCAAGTTATGTGCCTTATATTGAGTTATATTTTGTTTCTCTATCTAAGATAGAGGCTGTATAGCTTGCTTTGTTTTAAATACTGCAGTGCCATAACGTGTGTGTGGGGTGGCCTGTGTCTCTTTGTGTGTCTGTGTGTGTGTGTGGGGGGGTGGTTTGTGTCTCTTTGTGTGTGTGTGTGTGTGGGTCTGTGTCTCTTTGTGTGTGTGTGTGTGTGTGTGTGTGTGTCTGTCTGTGTGTGTGGGGTGGTCTGTGTCTCTTTGTGTGTCTGTGTGTGTGGGGTGGTCTGTCTCTTTGTGTGTCTGTGTGTGTGTGGGGTGGTCTGTGTCTCTTTGTGTGTGTGTGTGTGGGGTGGTCTGTGTCTCTTTGTGTGTGTGTGTGTGGGGTGGTCTGTGTCTCTTTGTGTGTCTGTGTGTGTGTGTGTGTGGGGTGGTCTGTGTCTCTTTGTGTGTGTGTGTGGGGTGGTCTGTGTCTCTTTGTGTGTATGTGTGTGTGTGTGGGGTGGTCTGTGTCTCTTTGTGTGTGTGTGTGTTTCTTAGTCTGGGTTTGTGTGGGTCTCTGTATGTGTAAGTATGTGTGTGTATGTGTGTGTGGGGTGGTCTGTGTCTCTTTGTGTGTGTATGTATGTGTGTGTTTCCTAGTCTGGGTATGTGTGGGTATCTGTATGTGTAAGTGTGTGTGTGTGTATGTATGTGTGTGTGGGGTGGTCTGTGTCTCTTTGTGTGTGTATGTATGTGTGTGTTTCTTAGTCTGGGTATGTGTGGGTATCTGTATGTGTAAGTGTGTGTGTGTGTATGTATGTGTGTGTGGGGTGGTCTGTGTCTCTTTGTGTGTGTATGTATGTGTGGGGTGGTCTGTGTCTCTTTGTGTGTGTGTGTGTGTATGTATGTGTGTGTGGGGTGGTCTGTGTGTATGTGTGTGGGGTGGTCTGTGTGTGTGTGTGTGGGGTGGTCTGTGTGTGTGTGTGTGGGGGGTGGTCTGTGTCTTTGTGTGTGTGGGGGGGGGGGTGGTCTGTGTCTCTATGTATGTGTGTGTGGGGTGGTCTGTGTCTCTTTGTGTGTGTGTGTGTGTATGTATGTGTGTGTGGGGTGGTCTGTGTCTCTTTGTGTGTGTGTGTGTATGTGTGTGTGGGGTGGTCTGTGTCTCTTTGTGTGTGTGTGTGTGTGTGTTTCTTAGTCTGGGTATGTGTGGGTCTCTGTATGTGTAAGTATGTGTGTGGGTGTAGGTTAGGGTTGCCACCTTTCTTGGAAGAAAATACCGGCCATGCTAATTAACATAAATTTGCATAAATAATTAAATAGCATAACTCAAAAACTAAAGCTGATAGGACTGATTTTAAATGCTCATTTGTTTATAACTAGTATTCATCACACCCAGAAGAAGTTTCACTTTGACAGGGGCTTTCTTTCAATATTTATTTATTTTCTACATTGAAATGAACCTTAAAAATACCGGTCATGTCAGTAAAATACCGGCTGGGTGACAACCCTAGTGTAGGTGTGTGTGAAGGGGGGGTCTGTGTGGGTGTAGGGGGGTCTGTGTATGTGTGTGTTTGTGTATGTGTGTGGATGTAGGTCTGTGGGTGTGAAGGGGGGTCTGTGTATGTGTGTGGTGGTATGTGTGTGTGTGTAGGTCTCTTTGTTTGTATTTGTGGGTATGTGTGTGTGTTTGTGTGGGTCTGTATGTTTTTTGGTTCTATTTGCATGTGTGTGAGGTGTTTGTGTGTGTGTTGGGAGATCTGTGTGGGTGTGTTCAGTGTATGTTGATTTGTGTGTGTTTGTGATCTGTGTATGTGCGGGCATGGGTGTGTATGTAATGATTACTCATATGACACAAAGCCAAATATATACTTTCATTTTGTTAAAAGTATTGTAAGTGGCCCCCCAGGTAATTTGAATTTGAGACCCCTGGTTAAAAATAAAATAAATTTGACCTTAACAATACATCTCTATATTAATTTTTTTAATAAAGATTTCGAGAAAAATGCAAAACCATGATAATATACTTAATTAATAAATGATTAAAATTGAATTTATATATTTCAATATGGAAATTTTTAGTTTTGGAATTAATAACATTTCTCCAACATAGGTGTGTCCGGTCCACGGCGTCATCCTTACTTGTGGGATATTCTCTTCCCCAACAGGAAATGGCAAAGAGCCCAGCAAAGCTGGTCACATGATCCCTCCTAGGCTCCGCCTACCCCAGTCATTCTCTTTGCCGTTGTACAGGCAACATCTCCACGGAGATGGCTTAGAGTTTTTTAGTGTTTAACTGTAGTTTTTCATTATTCAATCAAGAGTTTGTTATTTTCAAATAGTGCTGGTACGTACTATTTACTCAGAAACAGAAAAGAGATGAAGAATTCTGTTTGTATGAGGAAAATGATTTTAGCAACCGTAACTAAAATCCATGGCTGTTCCACACAGGACTGTTGAGAGCATTAACTTCAGTTGGGGGGAACAGTTTGCAGTCCTTTGCTGCTTGAGGTATGACACATTCTAACAAGACGATGTAATGCTGGAAGCTGTCATTTTCCCTATGGGATCCGGTAAGCCATGTTTATTACGATTGTAAATAAGGGCTTCACAAGGGCTTATTTAGACTGTAGACATTTTTTGGGCTAAATCGATTGATATTAACACTTATTTAGCCTTGAGGAATCATTTATTCTGGGTATTTTGATATAATAATATCGGCAGGCACTGTTTTAGACACCTTATTCTTTAGGGGCTTTCCCAAAGCATAGGCAGAGTCTCATTTTCGCGCCGGTGTTGCGCACTTGTTTTTGAGAGGCATGGCATGCAGTCGCATGTGAGAGGAGCTCTGATACTTATAAAAGACTTCTGAAGGCATCATTTGGTATCGTATTCCCCTTGGGTTTGGTTGGGTCTCAGCAAAGCAGATACCAGGGACTGTAAAGGGGTTAAAGCTTAAAACGGCTCCGGTTCCGTTATTTTAAGGGTTAAAGCTTCCAAAATTGGTGTGCAATATTTTCAAGGCTTTAAGACACTGTGGTGAAAGTTTGGTGAATTTTGAACAATTCCTTCATGTTTTTTCGCAATTGCAGTAATAAAGTGTGTTCAGTTTAAAATTTAAAGTGAGATACAAGTAAATCAGAGGACCAGAGACTCACTCCGTTGGTGGCTGTCCCTGGACAACCTGTCACGAGGGATGACATTCCACAGACCAGAGTGGGTCATTGTCACGACCGACGCCAGTCTGATGGGCTGGGGCGCGGTCTGGGGATCCCTGAAAGCTCAGGGTCTTTGGTCTCGGGAAGAATCTCTTCTACCGATAAATATTCTGGAACTGAGAGCGATATTCAATGCTCTCAAGGCTTGGCCTCAGCTAGCGAGGACCAAGTTCATACGGTTTCAATCAGACAACATGACGACTGTTGCGTACATCAACCATCAGGGGGGAACAAGGAGTTCCCTAGCGATGGAAGAAGTGACCAAGATTATTCTATGGGCGGAGTCTCACTCCTGCCACCTGTCTGCTATCCACATCCCGGGAGTGGAAAATTGGGGAAGCGGATTTTCTGAGTCGTCAGACATTGCATCCGGGGGAGTGGGAACTCCATCCGGAAATCTTTGCCCAAGTCACGCAACTTTGGGGCATTCCAGACATGGATCTGATGGCCTCTCGTCAGAACTTCAAAGTTCCTTGCTACGGGTCCAGATCCAGGGATCCCAAGGCGGCTCTAGTGGATGCACTAGTAGCACCTTGGACCTTCAAACTAGCTTATGTGTTCCCGCCGTTTCCTCTCATCCCCAGGCTGGTAGCCAGGATCAATCAGGAGAGGGCGTCGGTGATCTTGATAGCTCCTGCGTGGCCACGCAGGACTTGGTATGCAGATCTGGTGAATATGTCATCGGCTCCACCTTGGAAGCTACCTTTGAGACGAGACCTTCTTGTTCAGGGTCCGTTCGAACATCCGAATCTGGTTTCACTCCAGCTGACTGCTTGGAGATTGAACGCTTGATTTTATCGAAGCGAGGTTTCTCAGATTCTGTTATCGATACTCTTGTTCAGGCCAGAAAGCCTGTAACTAGAAAGATTTACCACAAAATTTGGAAAAAATATATCTGTTGGTGTGAATCTAAAGGATTCCCTTGGGACAAGGTTAAGATTCCTAGGATTCTATCCTTCCTTCAAGAAGGATTGGAAAAAGGATTATCGGCAAGTTCCCTGAAGGGACAGATTTCTGCCTTGTCGGTGTTACTTCACAAAAAACTGGCAGCTGTGCCAGATGTTCAAGCCTTTGTTCAGGCTCTGGTTAGAATCAAGCCTGTTTACAAACCTTTGACTCCTCCTTGGAGTCTCAATTTAGTTCTTTCAGTTCTTCAGGGGGTTCCGTTTGAACCCTTACATTCCGTTGATATTAAGTTATTATCTTGGAAAGTTTTGTTTTTAGTTGCAATTTCTTCTGCTAGAAGAGTTTCAGAATTATCTGCTCTGCAGTGTTCTCCTCCTTATCTGGTGTTCCATGCAGATAAGGTGGTTTTACGTACTAAACCTGGTTTTCTTCCAAAAGTTGTTTCTAACAAAAACATTAACCAGGAGATTATCGTACCTTCTCTGTGTCCGAAACCAGTTTCAAAGAAGGAACGCTTGTTGCACAATTTGGATGTTGTTCGCGCTCTAAAATTCTATTTAGATGCTACAAAGGATTTTAGACAAACATCTTCCCTGTTTGTTGTTTATTCAGGGAAAAGGAGAGGTCAAAAAGCAACTTCTACCTCTCTCTCTTTTTGGATTAAAAGCATCATCAGATTGGCTTACGAGACTGCCGGACGGCAGCCTCCCGAAAGAATCACGGCTCATTCCACTAGGGCTGTGGCTTCCACATGGGCCTTCAAGAACGAGGCTTCTGTTGATCAGATATGTAGGGCAGCGACTTGGTCTTCACTGCACACTTTTACCAAATTTTACAAGTTTGATACTTTTGCTTCTTCTGAGGCTATTTTTGGGAGAAAGGTTTTGCAAGCCGTGGTGCCTTCCATTTAGGTGACCTGATTTGCTCCCTCCCTTCATCCGTGTCCTAAAGCTTTGGTATTGGTTCCCACAAGTAAGGATGACGCCGTGGACCGGACACACCTATGTTGGAGAAAACAGAATTTATGTTTACCTGATAAATTTCTTTCTCCAACGGTGTGTCCGGTCCACGGCCCGCCCTGGTTTTTTAATCAGGTCTGATAATTTATTTTCTTTAACTACAGTCACCACGGTACCATATGGTTTCTCCTATGCTATTATTCCTCCTTAACGTCGGTCGAATGACTGGGGTAGGCGGAGCCTAGGAGGGATCATGTGACCAGCTTTGCTGGGCTCTTTGCCATTTCCTGTTGGGGAAGAGAATATCCCACAAGTAAGGATGACGCCGTGGACCGGACACACCGTTGGAGAAAGAAATTTATCAGGTAAACATAAATTCTGTTTTTAAATTAGGGGTAGATAAAAGGTGAGCTAAAATCCTCCACTACACACAAAATATAGAAAAATAACTCATTCAGGCCCATTTATCAAGCTCCGTACGGAGCTTGAAGGGCCGTGTTTCTGGCGAGTCTTCAGACTCGCCAGAAACACAAGTTATGAAGCAGCGGTCTAAAGACCGCTGCTCCATAACCCTGTCCGCCTGCTCTGAACAGGCGGACAGGAATCGCCGGACATCAACCCGATCGAATACGATCGGGTTGATTGACAGCTCCCTGCTGGCTGCCGATTGGCCGCGAGTCAGCAGGGGGCGGCGTTGCACCAGCAGCTCTTGTGAGCTGCTGGTGCAATGTTAAATGCGGAGAGCGTATTGCTCTCCGCATTTAGCGAGGTCTTGCGGACCTGATCCGCAGTGTCGGATCAGGTCCGCAAGCCCTTTGATAAATGGGCCTGATTGTGTAGTTCATTAACAAATCTAGACAGGCCCGAAGGCGTGTTTTCCCACAGAAAACCTCTGAATTACATTGTTTCCAATGCAGCAAAGGATTCTGGGTAAGATATGCAAATTAAATACACAATGACAAAACTTTTTACTTCAGTCTGCTTTTCAGCAGGTTCCCTTTACGCCAAAGTATCGCCGTTCACACAGCTTATAAACTTAGCTAGGGTTAGTGCAGTGATTCATCGTCTGTCCTGGGATGGT
>NC_069501.1:1296506657-1296602473 GCF_027579735.1 Bombina bombina
GGAGCGGGTATGACTAGACACAGGAGAGACGTCACCAGCAGCAAGCAGTAGTAGCAGTGAGAGTGACAGAAGGTGAGAGTGAGACTTGTAGGAGCGGGTATGACTAGACACAGGAGAGACATCACCAGCAGCAAGCAGTAGTAGCAGTGAGAGTGACAGAAGGTGTGTGGGGATTGTTGTTATAGGGACATGCAGTGATTTTTAGGAGAAGGGCAGACAGAGAGAGCAGAGAAGTCATAGAGAGCATTGTGTAGGTGCATAGTTATTAAGTTTACCTGTTATTGGGACTGTAGTTTGCACCTCCAGTGAGTAACTCTGTCACTTTTAACAGAGCCACTTAGAATCAGAGAGCCAAGACTCAGATGAGCCTTGGGCTTACTATATGTAGGAGTGAGAGTAATGATCTGATTCAGAACAGCTGTTTAAGCCAAAAGTTACACACTTTCAAATTAGAGGGGGGGGGGGGGCAGGATGCATTAGTTACACAGAGCTTACTACAGGTAGACGATATGGAGACAGAGGAAATGCATACCAGAGATATTTAGCATGAATTAAAGGGAGGAGCCAGGTGACACAAGCAGGGACACATACCAGAGATATTTAGCATGAATTAAAGGGAGGAGCCAGGTGACACAAGCAGGGACACATACCAGAGATATTTAGCATGAATTAAAGGGAGGAGCCAGGTGACACAAGCAGGGACACATACCAGAGATATTTAGCATGAATTAAAGGGAGGAGCCAGGTGACACAAGCAGGGACACATACCAGAGATATTTAGCTTGAATAAAAGGGAGGAGCCAGTGACACAAGCAGGGACTTCAGGCAGGAAAAGACGTTCAGAGCAGAGACACAAGCAGGGGACACATACCAGAGATATTTAGCATGAATTAAAGGGAGGAGCCAGGTGACACAAGCAGGGACACATACCAGAGATATTTAGCTTGAATAAAAGGGACGTTTCAGGAGGAGCCAGGAGACACAAGCAGGGACACATACCAGAGATATTTAGCAATGAATTAAAGGGAGGAGCCAGTTGACACAAGCAGGGACACATACCAGAGATATTTAGCTTGAATAAAAGGGACGTTTCAGGAGGAGCCAGGAGACACAAGCAGGGGACACATACCAGAGATATTTAGCATGAATTAAAGGGAGGAGCCAGGTGACACAAGCAGGGACACATACCAGAGATATTTAGCTTGAATAAAAGGGAGGAGCCAGGTGACACAAGCAGGGACACATACCAGAGATATTTAGCTTGAATAAAAGGGAGGAGCCAGGTGACACAAGCAGGGACACATACCAGAGATATTTAGCTTGAATTAAAGGGATGTTTCAGGAGGAGCCAGGTGACACAAGCAGGGACACATACCAGAGATATTTAGGATGAATTAAAGGGACGTTTCAGGAGGAGCCAGGAGACACAAGCAGAGGACACATACCAAGAGATATTTAGCATGAATTAAAGGGATGTTTCAGGAGGAGCCAGGTGACACAAGCAGGGACACATACCAGAGATATTTAGCATGAATTAAAGGGGGAGGAGCCAGGTGACACGAAGCAGGGACACATACCAGAGATATTTAGGATGAATTAAAGGGACGTTTCAGGAGGAGCCAGGAGACACAAGCAGGGACACCATACCAGAGATATTTAGCATGAATTAAAGGGACGTTTCAGGAGGGAGCCAGGTGACACAAGCAGGGACACATACCAGAGATATTTAGCATGAATTAAAGGGACGTTTTTAAGAGGAGCCAGATGACACAAGCAGGGACACATACCAGAGATATTTAGCATGAATAAAAGGGATGTTTCAGGAGGAGTCAGGTGACACAAGCAGGGACACATACCAGAGATATTTAGGATGAATTAAAGGGAGGAGCCAGGTGACACAAGCAGGGACACATACCAGAGATATTTAGCATGAATTAAAGGGAGGAGCCAGGTGACACAAGCAGGGACACTACCAGAGATATTTAGCATGAATTAAAGGGAGGAGCCAGGTGACACAAGCAGGGACACATACCAGAGATATTTAGCATGAATTAAAGGGAGGAGCCAGGTGACACAAGCAGGGACACATACCAGAGATATTTAGCATGAATAAAGGGATGTTTCAGGAGGAGCCAGGTGACACAAGCAGGGACACATACCAGAGATATTTAGCATGAATTAAAGGGACGTTTCAAGAGGAGCCAGGAGACACAAGCAGGGACACATACCAGAGATATTTAGCATGAATTAAAGGGAATGTTTCAGGAGGAGCCAGGTGACACAAGCAGGGACACATACCAGAGATATTTAGCATGATTAAAGGGATGTTTCAGGAGGAGCCAGGTGACACAAGCAGGGACACATACCCAGAGATATTTAGCATGAATAAAAGGGATGTTTCAGGAGGAGCCAGGTGACACAAGCAGGGACACATACCAGAGATATTTAGCATGAATTAAAGGGACGTTTCAGGAGGAGCCAGGTGACACAAGCAGGGACACATACCAGAGATATTTAGCATGAATTAAAGGGAGGAGCCAGGTGACACAAGCAGGGACACATACCAGAGATATTTAGCATGAATTAAAGGGACGTTTTCAGGAGGAGCCAGGAGACACAAGCAGGGACACATACCGCAGAGATATTTAGCATGAATTAAAGGGATGTTTCAGGAGGAGCCAGGTGACACAAGCAGGGACACATACCAGAGATATTTAGCATGAATTAAAGGGAGGAGCCAGGTGACACCAAGCAGGGACACATACCAGAGATATTTAGGATGAATTAAAGGGACGTTTCAGGAGGAGCCAGGTGACACAAGCAGGGACACATACCAGAGATATTTAGGATGAATTAAAGGGGACGTTTCAGGAGGAGCCAGGAGACACAAGCAGGGACACATACCAGAGATATTTAGCATGAATTAAAGGGACGTTTCAGGAGGAGCCAGGTACACAAGCAGGGACACATACCAGAGATATTTAGCATGAATTAAAGGGACGTTTTAAGAGGAGCCAGATGACACAAGCAGGGACACATACCAGAGATATTTAGCATGAATAAAAGGGATGTTTCAGGAGGAGTCAGGTGACACAAGCAGGGACACATACCAAGATATTTAGGATGAATTAAAGGGAGGAGCAGGTGACACAAGCAGGGACACATACCAGAGATATTTAGCATGATTAAAGGGAGGAGCCAGGTGACACAAGCAGGGACACATACCAGAGATATTTAGCATGAATTAAAGGAGGAGCCAGGTGACACAAGCAGGGACACATACCAGAGTTATTTAGCAAGAATAAAAGGGGACGGTTTCAGGAGGAGCCAGGTTGACACAGCAGGGACACATACCAGAGATATTTAGCATGAAATTAAAGGGACGTTTCAGGAGGAGCCAGGTGACACAAGCAGGGACACATACCAGAGATATTTAGCATGAATTAAAGGGACGTTTCAAGAGGAGCCAGGAGACATCAAGCAGGACACATACCAGAGATATTTAGCATGAATTATAAGGGATGTTTCAGGAGGAGCGCAGGTGACACAAGCAGGGACACATACCAGAGATATTTAGCATGAATAAAAGGGACGTTTCAGGAGGAGCCAGGTGACACAAGCAGGGACACATACCAGAGATATTTAGCATGAATTAAAGGATGTTTCAGGAGGAGCCAGGTGACACAAGCAGGGACACATACCAGAGATATTTAGCATGAATTAAAGGGAGGAGCCAGGTGACACAAGCAGGGACACATACCAGAGATATTTAGGATGAATTAAAGGGACGTTTCAGGAGGAGCCAGGAGACACAAGCAGGGACACATACCAGAGATATTTAGCATGAATTAAAGGGAGGAGCCAGGTGACACAAGCAGGGACACATACCAGAGATATTTAGGATGAATTAAAGGGACGTTTCAGGAGGAGCCAGGAGACACAAGCAGGGACACATACCAGAGATATTTAGCATGAATTAAAGGGACGTTTCAGGAGGAGCCAGGTGACACAAGCAGGGACACATACCAGAGATATTTAGCATGAATTAAAGGGACGTTTTTAAGAGGAGCCAGATGACACAAGCAGGGACACATACCAGAGATATTTAGGATGAATTAAAGGAGGAGCCAGGGTGATCACAAGCAGGGACACATACCAGTAGATTATTTAGCATGAATTAAAGGGAGGAGCCAGGTGACACAAGCAGGGACACATACCAGAGATATTTAGCATGAATAAAAGGGATGTTTCAGGAGGAGCCAGTGACACAAGCAGGGACACATACCAGAGATATTTAGCATGAATTAAAGGGACGTTTCAAGAGGAGCCAGGAGACACAAGCAGGGACACATACCAGAGATATTTAGCATGAATTAAAGGGATGTTTCAGGAGGAGCCAGGTGACACAAGCAGGGACACATACCAGAGATATTTAGCATGAATTAAAGGGGTGTTTCAGGAGGAGCCAGGTGACACAAGCAGGGACACATACCAGAGATATTTAGCATGAATTAAAGGGACGTTTCAAGAGGAGCCAGGAGACACAAGCAGGGACACATACCAGAGATATTTAGGATGAATTAAAGGGACGTTTCAAGAGGAGCCAGGAGACACAAGCAGGGACACATACCAGAGATATTTAGCATGAATTAAAGGGATGTTTCAGGAGGAGCCAGGTGACACAAGCAGGGACACATACCAGAGATATTTAGCATGAATTAAAGGGACGTTTCAAGAGGAGCCAGGAGACACAAGCAGGGACATACCAGAGATATTTAGCATGAAATAAAGGGATGTTTAAGAGGAGCCAAGAGACACAAGCAGGGACACATACCAGAGATATTTAGGATGAATTAAAGGGACGTTTCAGGAGGAGCCAGGTGACACAAGCAGGGACACATACCAGAGATATTTAGCATGAATTAAAGGGATGTTTTAAGAGGAGCCAAGAGACACAAGCAGGGACACATACCAGAGATATTTAGGATGAATAAAGGGACGTTTCAAGAGGAGCCAGGAGACACAAGCAGGGACACATACCAGAGATATTTAGCATGAATTAAAGGGACGTTTCAAGAGGAGCCAGGAGACACAAGCAGGGACACATACCAGAGATATTTAGCATGAATTAAAGGGACGTTTCAGGAGGAGCCAGGAGACACAAGCAGGGACACATACCAGAGATATTTAGCATGAATTAAAGGGACGTTTCAAGAGGAGCCAGGAGACACAAGCAGGGACACATACCAGAGATATTTAGCATGAATTAAAGGGATGTTTTAAGAGGAGCCAAGAGACACAAGCAGGGACACATACCAGAGATATTTAGCATGAATTAAAGGGACGTTTTAAGAGGAGCCAGGTGACACAAGCAGGGACACATACCAGAGATATTTAGCATGAATTAAAGGGACGTTTCAAGAGGAGCCAGGAGACACAAGCAGGGACACATACCAGAGATATTTAGCATGAATTAAAGGGATGTTTTAAGAGGAGCCAAGAGACACAAGCAGGGACACATACCAGAGTATATTTAGATGAATTAAAGGGACGTTTCAGAGGAGCCAGGTGACACAAGCAGGGACACATACCAGAGATATTTAGCATGAATTAAAGGGACGTTTCAGGAGGAGCCAGGTGACACAAGCAGGGACACATACCAGAGATATTTAGCATGAATAAAGGGAGGAGCCAGGTGACACAAGCAGGGACACATACCAGAGATATTTAGCATGAATTAAAGGGAGGGAGCCCAGGTTTGGACACAAGCAGGGACACATACCAGAGATATTTTAGCTTGAATTAAAGGGAGGAGCCAGGTGACACAAGCAGGGACACATACCATGAGATATTTAGCTTCGAATAAAAGGGACGTTTCCAGGAGGAGCCAGGAGACAAAAGCAGGGACACATACCAGAGATATTTAGCATGAATTAAAGGGAGGAGCCAGGTGACACAAGCATGGGACACATACCAGAGATATTTAGCTTGAATAAAAGGGACGTTTCAGGAGGAGCCAGGAGACACAAGCAGGGACACATACCAGAGATATTTAGCATGAATTAAAGGGAGGAGCCAGGTGACACAAGCAGGGACACATACCAGAGATATTTAGCTTGAATAAAAGGGACGTTTCAGGAGGAGCCAGGAGACACAAGCAGGGACACATACCAGAGATATTTAGCATGAATTAAAGGGAGGAGCCAGGTGACACAAGCAGGGACACATACCAGAGATATTTAGCTTGAATAAAAGGGAGGAGCCAGGTGACACAAGCAGGGACACATACCAGAGATATTTAGCTTGAATAAAAGGGAGGAGCCAGGTGACACAAGCAGGGACACATACCAGAGATATTTAGCATGAATTAAAGGGATGTTTCAGGAGGAGCCAGGTGACACAAGCAGGGACACATACCAGAGATATTTAGGATGAATTAAAGGGACGTTTCAGGAGGAGCCAGGAGACACAAGCAGGGACACATACCAGAGATATTTAGCATGAATTAAAGGGATGTTTCAGGAGGAGCCAGGTGACACAAGCAGGGACACATACCAGAGATATTTAGCATGAATTAAAGGGAGGAGCCAGGTGACACAAGCAGGGACACATACCAGAGATATTTAGGATGAATTAAAGGGACGTTTCAGGAGGAGCCAGGAGACACAAGCAGGGACACATACCAGAGATATTTAGCATGAATTAAAGGGACGTTTCAGGAGGAGCCAGGTGACACAAGCAGGGACACATACCAGAGATATTTAGCATGAATTAAAGGGACGTTTTAAGAGGAGCCAGATGACACAAGCAGGGACACATACCAGAGATATTTAGCATGAATAAAAGGGATGTTTCAGGAGGAGTCAGGTGACACAAGCAGGGACACATACCAGAGATATTTAGGATGAATTAAAGGGAGGAGCCAGGTGACACAAGCAGGGACACATACCAGAGATATTTAGCATGAATTAAAGGGAGGAGCCAGGTGACACAAGCAGGGACACATACCAGAGATATTTAGCATGAATTAAAGGGAGGAGCCAGGTGACACAAGCAGGGACACATACCAGAGATATTTAGCATGAATTAAAGGGAGGAGCCAGGTGACACAAGCAGGGACACATACCAGAGATATTTAGCATGAATAAAAGGGATGTTTCAGGAGGAGCCAGGTGACACAAGCAGGGACACATACCAGAGATATTTAGCATGAATTAAAGGGACGTTTCAAGAGGAGCCAGGAGACACAAGCAGGGACACATACCAGAGATATTTAGCATGAATTAAAGGGATGTTTCAGGAGGAGCCAGGTGACACAAGCAGGGACACATACCAGAGATATTTAGCATGAATTAAAGGGATGTTTCAGGAGGAGCCAGGTGACACAAGCAGGGACACATACCAGAGATATTTAGCATGAATAAAAGGGACGTTTCAGGAGGAGCCAGGTGACACAAGCAGGGACACATACCAGAGATATTTAGCATGAATTAAAGGGATGTTTCAGGAGGAGCCAGGTGACACAAGCAGGGACACATACCAGAGATATTTAGCATGAATTAAAGGGAGGAGCCAGGTGACACAAGCAGGGACACATACCAGAGATATTTAGGATGAATTAAAGGGACGTTTCAGGAGGAGCCAGGAGACACAAGCAGGGACACATACCAGAGATATTTAGCATGAATTAAAGGGATGTTTCAGGAGGAGCCAGGTGACACAAGCAGGGACACATACCAGAGATATTTAGCATGAATTAAAGGGAGGAGCCAGGTGACACAAGCAGGGACACATACCAGAGATATTTAGGATGAATTAAAGGGACGTTTCAGGAGGAGCCAGGTGACACAAGCAGGGACACATACCAGAGATATTTAGGATGAATTAAAGGGACGTTTCAGGAGGAGCCAGGAGACACAAGCAGGGACACATACCAGAGATATTTAGCATGAATTAAAGGGACGTTTCAGGAGGAGCCAGGTGACACAAGCAGGGACACATACCAGAGATATTTAGCATGAATTAAAGGGACGTTTTAAGAGGAGCCAGATGACACAAGCAGGGACACATACCAGAGATATTTAGCATGAATAAAAGGGATGTTTCAGGAGGAGTCAGGTGACACAAGCAGGGACACATACCAGAGATATTTAGGATGAATTAAAGGGAGGAGCCAGGTGACACAAGCAGGGACACATACCAGAGATATTTAGCATGAATTAAAGGGAGGAGCCAGGTGACACAAGCAGGGACACATACCAGAGATATTTAGCATGAATTAAAGGGAGGAGCCAGGTGACACAAGCAGGGACACATACCAGAGATATTTAGCAAGAATAAAAGGGACGTTTCAGGAGGAGCCAGGTGACACAAGCAGGGACACATACCAGAGATATTTAGCATGAATTAAAGGGACGTTTCAGGAGGAGCCAGGTGACACAAGCAGGGACACATACCAGAGATATTTAGCATGAATTAAAGGGACGTTTCAAGAGGAGCCAGGAGACACAAGCAGGGACACATACCAGAGATATTTAGCATGAATTAAAGGGATGTTTCAGGAGGAGCCAGGTGACACAAGCAGGGACACATACCAGAGATATTTAGCATGAATAAAAGGGACGTTTCAGGAGGAGCCAGGTGACACAAGCAGGGACACATACCAGAGATATTTAGCATGAATTAAAGGGATGTTTCAGGAGGAGCCAGGTGACACAAGCAGGGACACATACCAGAGATATTTAGCATGAATTAAAGGGAGGAGCCAGGTGACACAAGCAGGGACACATACCAGAGATATTTAGGATGAATTAAAGGGACGTTTCAGGAGGAGCCAGGAGACACAAGCAGGGACACATACCAGAGATATTTAGCATGAATTAAAGGGAGGAGCCAGGTGACACAAGCAGGGACACATACCAGAGATATTTAGGATGAATTAAAGGGACGTTTCAGGAGGAGCCAGGAGACACAAGCAGGGACACATACCAGAGATATTTAGCATGAATTAAAGGGACGTTTCAGGAGGAGCCAGGTGACACAAGCAGGGACACATACCAGAGATATTTAGCATGAATTAAAGGGACGTTTTAAGAGGAGCCAGATGACACAAGCAGGGACACATACCAGAGATATTTAGGATGAATTAAAGGGAGGAGCCAGGTGACACAAGCAGGGACACATACCAGAGATATTTAGCATGAATTAAAGGGAGGAGCCAGGTGACACAAGCAGGGACACATACCAGAGATATTTAGCATGAATAAAAGGGATGTTTCAGGAGGAGCCAGGTGACACAAGCAGGGACACATACCAGAGATATTTAGCATGAATTAAAGGGACGTTTCAAGAGGAGCCAGGAGACACAAGCAGGGACACATACCAGAGATATTTAGCATGAATTAAAGGGATGTTTCAGGAGGAGCCAGGTGACACAAGCAGGGACACATACCAGAGATATTTAGCATGAATTAAAGGGGTGTTTCAGGAGGAGCCAGGTGACACAAGCAGGGACACATACCAGAGATATTTAGCATGAATTAAAGGGACGTTTCAAGAGGAGCCAGGAGACACAAGCAGGGACACATACCAGAGATATTTAGGATGAATTAAAGGGACGTTTCAAGAGGAGCCAGGAGACACAAGCAGGGACACATACCAGAGATATTTAGCATGAATTAAAGGGATGTTTCAGGAGGAGCCAGGTGACACAAGCAGGGACACATACCAGAGATATTTAGCATGAATTAAAGGGACGTTTCAAGAGGAGCCAGGAGACACAAGCAGGGACACATACCAGAGATATTTAGCATGAATTAAAGGGATGTTTTAAGAGGAGCCAAGAGACACAAGCAGGGACACATACCAGAGATATTTAGGATGAATTAAAGGGACGTTTCAGGAGGAGCCAGGTGACACAAGCAGGGACACATACCAGAGATATTTAGCATGAATTAAAGGGATGTTTTAAGAGGAGCCAAGAGACACAAGCAGGGACACATACCAGAGATATTTAGGATGAATAAAAGGGACGTTTCAGGAGGAGCCAGGTGACACAAGCAGGGACACATACCAGAGATATTTAGCATGAATTAAAGGGACGTTTCAAGAGGAGCCAGGAGACACAAGCAGGGACACATACCAGAGATATTTAGCATGAATTAAAGGGACGTTTCAGGAGGAGCCAGGAGACACAAGCAGGGACACATACCAGAGATATTTAGCATGAATTAAAGGGACGTTTCAAGAGGAGCCAGGAGACACAAGCAGGGACACATACCAGAGATATTTAGCATGAATTAAAGGGATGTTTTAAGAGGAGCCAAGAGACACAAGCAGGGACACATACCAGAGATATTTAGCATGAATTAAAGGGACGTTTTAAGAGGAGCCAGGTGACACAAGCAGGGACACATACCAGAGATATTTAGCATGAATTAAAGGGACGTTTCAAGAGGAGCCAGGAGACACAAGCAGGGACACATACCAGAGATATTTAGCATGAATTAAAGGGATGTTTTAAGAGGAGCCAAGAGACACAAGCAGGGACACATACCAGAGATATTTAGGATGAATTAAAGGGACGTTTCAGAGGAGCCAGGTGACACAAGCAGGGACACATACCAGAGATATTTAGCATGAATAAAAGGGACGTTTCAGGAGGAGCCAGGTGACACAAGCAGGGACACATACCAGAGATATTTAGCATGAATTAAAGGGACGTTTTAAGAGGAGCCAGGTGACACAAGCAGGGACACATACCAGAGATATTTAGCATGAATTAAAGGGACGTTTTAAGAGGAGCCAGGTGACACAAGCAGGGACACATACCAGAGATATTTAGCATGAATTAAAGGGACGTTTTAAGAGGAGCCAGGTGACACAAGCAGGGACACATACCAGAGATATTTAGCATGAATTAAAGGGACGTTTCAGGAGGAGCCAGGAGACACAAGCAGGGACACAAGCAGGGACACATACCAGAGATATTTAGGATGAATTAAAGGGACGTTTCAGGAGGAGCCAGGAGACACAAGCAGGGACACATACCAGAGATATTTAGGATGAATTAAAGGGACGTTTAAGAGGAGCCAGGTGACACAAGCAGGGACACATACCAGAGATATTTAGCATGAATTAAAGGGACGTTTTAAGAGGAGCCAGGTGACACAAGCAGGGACACATACCAGAGATATTTAGGATGAATTAAAGGGACGTTTCAGGAGGAGCCAGGAGACACAAGCAGGGACACATACCAGAGATATTTAGCATGAATTAAAGGGACGTTTCAGGAGGAGCCAGGTGACACAAGCAGGGACACATTCCAGAGATATTTAGCATGAATTAAAGGGAGGAGCCAGGTGACACAAGCAGGGACACATACCAGAGATAGTTAGGATGAATTAAAGGGACGTTTCAGGAGGAGCCAGGTGACACAAGCAGGGACACATACCAGAGATATTTAGCATGAATTAAAGGGACGTTTCAGGAGGAGCCAGGAGACACAAGCAGGGACACATACCAGAGATATTTAGCATGAATTAAAGGGACGTTTCAGGAGGAGCCAGGTGACACAAGCAGGGACACATACCAGAGATATTTAGCATGAATTAAAGGGAGGAGCCAGGTGACACAAGCAGGGACACATACCAGAGATATTTAGGATGAATTAAAGGGACGTTTCAGGAGGAGCCAGGAGACACAAGCAGGGACACATACCAGAGATATTTAGCATGAATTAAAGGGACGTTTCAGGAGGAGCCAGGTGACACAAGCAGGGACACATACCAGAGATATTTAGCATGAATTAAAGGGACGTTTTAAGAGGAGCCAGATGACACAAGCAGGGACACATACCAGAGATATTTAGCATGAATTAAAGGGATGTTTTAAGAGGAGCCAAGAGACACAAGCAGGGACACATACCAGAGATATTTAGGATGAATTAAAGGGACGTTTCAGGAGGAGCCAGGTGACACAAGCAGGGACACATACCAGAGATATTTAGCATGAATAAAAGGGACGTTTCAGGAGGAGCCAGGTGACACAAGCAGGGACACATACCAGAGATATTTAGCATGAATTAAAGGGACGTTTTAAGAGGAGCCAGGTGACACAAGCAGGGACACATACCAGAGATATTTAGCATGAATTAAAGGGACGTTTTAAGAGGAGCCAGGTGACACAAGCAGGGACACATACCAGAGATATTTAGCATGAATTAAAGGGACGTTTTAAGAGGAGCCAGGTGACACAAGCAGGGACACATACCAGAGATATTTAGCATGAATTAAAGGGATGTTTTAAGAGGAGCCAAGAGACACAAGCAGGGACACATACCAGAGATATTTAGCATGAATTAAAGGGACGTTTCAGGAGGAGCCAGGTGACACAAGCAGGGACACATACCAGAGATATTTAGCATGAATTAAAGGAAGGAGCCAGGTGACACAAGCAGGGACACATACCAGAGATATTTAGGATGAATTAAAGGGACGTTTCAGGAGGAGCCAGGAGACACAAGCAGGGACACATACCAGAGATATTTAGCATGAATTAAAGGGACGTTTTAAGAGGAGCCAGGTGACACAAGCAGGGACACATACCAGAGATATTTAGGATGAATTAAAGGGACGTTTCAGGAGGAGCCAGGAGACACAAGCAGGGACACATACCAGAGATATTTAGCATGAATTAAAGGGACGTTTCAGGAGGAGCCAGGTGACACAAGCAGGGACACATTCCAGAGATATTTAGCATGAATTAAAGGGAGGAGCCAGGTGACACAAGCAGGGACACATACCAGAGATAGTTAGGATGAATTAAAGGGACGTTTCAGGAGGAGCCAGGTGACACAAGCAGGGACACATACCAGAGATATTTAGCATGAATTAAAGGGACGTTTCAGGAGGAGCCAGGAGACACAAGCAGGGACACATACCAGAGATATTTAGCATGAATTAAAGGGACGTTTCAGGAGGAGCCAGGTGACACAAGCAGGGACACATACCAGAGATATTTAGCATGAATTAAAGGGAGGAGCCAGGTGACACAAGCAGGGACACATACCAGAGATATTTAGGATGAATTAAAGGGACGTTTCAGGAGGAGCCAGGAGACACAAGCAGGGACACATACCAGAGATATTTAGCATGAATTAAAGGGACGTTTCAGGAGGAGCCAGGTGACACAAGCAGGGACACATACCAGAGATATTTAGCATGAATTAAAGGGACGTTTTAAGAGGAGCCAGATGACACAAGCAGGGACACATACCAGAGATATTTAGCATGAATAAAAGGGACGTTTCAGGAGGAGCCAGGTGACACAAGCAGGGACACATACCAGAGATATTTAGCATGAATAAAAGGGATGTTTCAGGAGGAGTCAGGTGACACAAGCAGGGACACATACCAGAGATATTTAGCATGAATTAAAGGGACGTTTTAAGAGGAGCCAGGTGACACAAGCAGGGACACATACCAGAGATATTTAGGATGAATAAAAGGGATGTTTCAGGAGGAGCCAGGTGACACAAGCAGGGACACATACCAGAGATATTTAGCATGAATTAAAGGGACGTTTCAGGAGGAGCCAGGTGACACAAGCAGGTACACATACCAGAGATATTTAGCATGAATAAAAGGGATGTTTCAGGAGGAGCCAGGTGACACAAGCAGGGACACATACCAGAGATATTTAGCATGAATTAAAGGGATGTTTCAGGAGGAGCCAGGTGACACAAGCAGGGACACATACCAGAGATATTTAGCATGAATAAAAGGGACGTTTCAGGAGGAGCCAGGTGACACAAGCAGGGACACATACCAGAGATATTTAGCATGAATAAAAGGGACGTTTCAGGAGGAGCCAGGTGACACAAGCAGGGACACATACCAGGGATATTTAGCATGAATTAAAGGGATGTTTTAAGAGGAGCCAAGAGACACAAGCAGGGACACATACCAGAGATATTTAGGATGAATTAAAGGGACGTTTCAGGAGGAGCCAGGTGACACAAGCAGGGACACATACCAGAGATATTTAGCATGAATTAAAGGGACTTTTCAAGAGGAGCCAGGAGACACAAGCAGGGACACATACCAGAGATATTTAGCATGAATTAAAGGGACGTTTCAGGAGGAGCCAGGAGACACAAGCAGGGACACATACCAGAGATATTTAGCATGAATTAAAGGGACGTTTCAAGAGGAGCCAGGAGACACAAGCAGGGACACATACCAGAGATATTTAGCATGAATTAAAGGGATGTTTTAAGAGGAGCCAAGAGACACAAGCAGGGACACATACCAGAGATATTTAGCATGAATTAAAGGGACGTTTTAAGAGGAGCCAGGTGACACAAGCAGGGACACATACCAGAGATATTTAGGATGAATTAAAGGGACGTTTCAGGAGGAGCCAAGAGACACAAGCAGGGACACATACCAGAGATATTTAGGATGAATTAAAGGGACGTTTCAGAGGAGCCAGGTGACACAAGCAGGGACACATACCAGAGATATTTAGCATGAATAAAAGGGACGTTTCAGGAGGAGCCAGGTGACACAAGCAGGGACACATACCAGAGATATTTAGCATGAATTAAAGGGACGTTTTAAGAGGAGCCAGGTGACACAAGCAGGGACACATACCAGAGATATTTAGCATGAATTAAAGGGACGTTTTAAGAGGAGCCAGGTGACACAAGCAGGGACACATACCAGAGATATTTAGCATGAATTAAAGGGACGTTTTAAGAGGAGCCAGGTGACACAAGCAGGGACACATACCAGAGATATTTAGCATGAATTAAAGGGACGTTTCAGGAGGAGCCAGATGACACAAGCAGGGACACATACCAGAGATATTTAGGATGAATTAAAGGGACGTTTCAGGAGGAGCCAGGAGACACAAGCAGGGACACATACCAGAGATATTTAGCATGAATTAAAGGGACGTTTCAGGAGGAGCCAGGTGACACAAGCAGGGACACATACCAGAGATATTTAGCATGAATTAAAGGAAGGAGCCAGGTGACACAAGCAGGGACACATACCAGAGATATTTAGGATGAATTAAAGGGACGTTTCAGGAGGAGCCAGGAGACACAAGCAGGGACACATACCAGAGATATTTAGCATGAATTAAAGGGACGTTTCAGGAGGAGCCAGGTGACACAAGCAGGGACACATACCAGAGATATTTAGCATGAATTAAAGGGACATTTAAGAGGAGCCAGATGACACAAGCAGGGACACATACCAGAGATATTTAGCATGAATAAAAGGGACGTTTCAGGAGGAGCCAGGTGACACAAGCAGGGACACATACCAGAGATATTTAGCATGAATTAAAGGGAGGAGCCAGGTAACACAAGCAGGGACACATACCAGAGATATTTAGCATGAATTAAAGGGACGTTTCAAGAGGAGCCAGGAGACACAAGCAGGGACACATACCAGAGATATTTAGCATGAATTAAAGGGACGTTTCAGGAGGAGCCAGGAGACACAAGCAGGGACACATACCAGAGATATTTAGCATGAATTAAAGGGATGTTTTAAGAGGAGCCAAGAGACACAAGCAGGGACACATACCAGAGATATTTAGCATGAATTAAAGGGATGTTTTAAGAGGAGCCAAGAGACACAAGCAGGGACACATACCAGAGATATTTAGGATGAATTAAAGGGACGTTTCAGAGGAGCCAGGTGACACAAGCAGGGACACATACCAGAGATATTTAGCATGAATAAAAGGGACGTTTCAGGAGGAGCCAGGTGACACAAGCAGGGACACATACCAGAGATATTTAGCATGAATAAATGGGACGTTTCAGGAGGAGCCAGGTGACACAAGCAGGGACACATACCAGAGATATTTAGCATGAATTAAAGGGACGTTTTAAGAGGAGCCAGGTGACACAAGCAGGGACACATACCA
This sequence comes from Bombina bombina, assembly GCF_027579735.1. Taxonomy (NCBI): domain Eukaryota; kingdom Metazoa; phylum Chordata; class Amphibia; order Anura; family Bombinatoridae; genus Bombina; species Bombina bombina. The sequence continues at coordinate 1,296,522,603 of NC_069501.1, forward strand.
GAGATATTTAGCATGAATTAAAGGGACGTTTTAAGAGGAGCCAGGTGACACAAGCAGGGACACATACCAGAGATATTTAGCATGAATTAAAGGGACGTTTCAAGAGGAGCCAGGAGACACAAGCAGGGACACATACCAGAGATATTTAGCATGAATTAAAGGGATGTTTTAAGAGGAGCCAAGAGACACAAGCAGGGACACATACCAGAGATATTTAGGATGAATTAAAGGGACGTTTCAGAGGAGCCAGGTGACACAAGCAGGGACACATACCAGAGATATTTAGCATGAATAAAAGGGACGTTTCAGGAGGAGCCAGGTGACACAAGCAGGGACACATACCAGAGATATTTAGCATGAATTAAAGGGACGTTTTAAGAGGAGCCAGGTGACACAAGCAGGGACACATACCAGAGATATTTAGCATGAATTAAAGGGACGTTTTAAGAGGAGCCAGGTGACACAAGCAGGGACACATACCAGAGATATTTAGCATGAATTAAAGGGACGTTTTAAGAGGAGCCAGGTGACACAAGCAGGGACACATACCAGAGATATTTAGCATGAATTAAAGGGACGTTTCAGGAGGAGCCAGATGACACAAGCAGGGACACATACCAGAGATATTTAGCATGAATTAAAGGGACGTTTTAAGAGGAGCCAGGAGACACAAGCAGGGACACATACCAGAGATATTTAGCATGAATTAAAGGGACGTTTCAGGAGGAGCCAGGTGACACAAGCAGGGACACATACCAGAGATATTTAGCATGAATTAAAGGGACGTTTTAAGAGGAGCCAGATGACACAAGCAGGGACACATACCAGAGATATTTAGCATGAATAAAAGGGACGTTTTAAGAGGAGCCAGGTGACACAAGCAGGGACACATACCAGAGATATTTAGGATGAATTAAAGGGAGGAGCCAGGTGACACAAGCAGGGACACATACCAGATATATTTAGGATGAATTAAAGGGACGTTTCAGGAGGAGCCAGGTGACACAAGCAGGGGCACATACCAGAGATATTTAGGATGAATTAAAGGGACGTTTCAGAAGGAGCCAGGTGACACAAGCAGGGACACATACCAGAGATATTTAGCATGAATAAAAGGGATGTTTCAGGAGGAGCCAGGTGACACAAGCAGGGACACATACCAGAGATATTTAGCATGAATTAAAGGGACGTTTTAAGAGGAGCCAGGTGACACAAGCAGGGACACATACCAGAGATATTTAGCATGAATTAAAGGGACGTTTCAAGAGGAGCCAGGAGACACAAGCAGGGACACATACCAGAGATATTTAGCATGAATTAAAGGGATGTTTTAAGAGGAGCCAAGAGACACAAGCAGGGACACATACCAGAGATATTTTGGATGAATTAAAGGGACGTTTCAGGAGGAGCCAGGTGACACAAGCAGGGACACATACCAGAGATATTTAGCATGAATAAAAGGGACGTTTCAGGAGGAGCCAGGTGACACAAGCAGGGACACATACCAGAGATATTTAGCATGAATTAAAGGGACGTTTTAAGAGGAGCCAGGTGACACAAGCAGGGACACATACCAGAGATATTTAGCATGAATTAAAGGGACGTTTTAAGAGGAGCCAGGTGACACAAGCAGGGACACATACCAGAGATATTTAGCATGAATTAAAGGGACGTTTTAAGAGGAGCCAGGTGACACAAGCAGGGACACATACCAGAGATATTTAGCATGAATTAAAGGGACGTTTCAGGAGGAGCCAGGTGACACAAGCAGGGACACATACCAGAGATATTTAGCATGAATTAAAGGGACGTTTCAAGAGGAGCCAGGAGACACAAGCAGGGACACATACCAGAGATATTTAGCATGAATTAAAGGGATGTTTCAGGAGGAGCCAGGTGACACAAGCAGGGACACATACCAGAGATATTTAGCATGAATTAAAGGGATGTTTCAGGAGGAGCCAGGTGACACAAGCAGGGACACATACCAGAGATATTTAGCATGAATTAAAGGGACGTTTTAAGAGGAGCCAGGTGACACAAGCAGGGACACATACCAGAGATATTTAGCATGAATTAAAGGGACGTTTCAGGAGGAGCCAGATGACACAAGCAGGGACACATACCAGAGATATTTAGCTTGAATAAAAGGGACGTTTCAGGAGGAGCCAGGTGACACAAGCAGGGACACATACCAGAGATATTTAGCATGAATTAAAGGGACGTTTCAGGAGGAGCCAGGTGACACAAGCAGGGACACATACCAGAGATATTTAGCATGAATTAAAGGGACGTTTTAAGAGGAGCCAGATGACACAAGCAGGGACACATACCAGAGATATTTAGCATGAATAAAAGGGACGTTTCAGGAGGAGCCAGGTGACACAAGCAGGGACACATACCAGAGATATTTAGCATGAATAAAAGGGACGTTTCAGGAGGAGCCAGGTGACACAAGCAGGGACACATACCAGAGATATTTAGGATGAATTAAAGGGAGGAGCCAGGTGACACAAGCAGGGACACATACCAGAGATATTTAGGATGAATTAAAGGGACGTTTCAGGAGGAGCCAGGTGACACAAGCAGGGGCACATACCAGAGATATTTAGGATGAATTAAAGGGACGTTTCAGAAGGAGCCAGGTGACACAAGCAGGGACACATACCAGAGATATTTAGCATGAATTAAAGGAACGTTTCAAGAGGAGCCAGGTGACACAAGCAGGGACACATACCAGAGATATTTAGCATGAATAAAAGGGATGTTTCAGGAGGAGCCAGGTGACACAAGCAGGGACACATACCAGAGATATTTAGCATGAATTAAAGGGATGTTTCAGGAGGAGCCAGATGACACAAGCAGGGACACATACCAGAGATATTTAGCATGAATTAAAGGGATGTTTTAAGAGGAGCCAAGAGACACAAGCAGGGACACATACCAGAGATATTTAGGATGAATTAAAGGGTTGTTTTAAGAGGAGCCAGGTGACACAAGCAGGGACACATACCAGAGATATTTAGGATGAATTAAAGGGTTGTTTTAAGAGGAGCCAGGTGACACAAGCAGGGACACATACCAGAGATATTTAGGATGAATTAAAGGGTTGTTTTAAGAGGAGCCAGGTGACACAAGCAGGGACACATACCAGAGATATTTAGGATGAATTAAAGGGACGTTTCAGAGGAGCCAGGTGACACAAGCAGGGACACATACCAGAGATATTTAGGATGAATTAAAGGGACGTTTCAGGAGGAGCCAGATGACACAAGCAGGGACACATACCAGAGATATTTAGCATGAATTAAAGGGACGTTTCAAGAGGAGCCAGGAGACACAAGCAGGGACACATACCAGAGATATTTAGCATGAATTAAAGGGATGTTTCAGGAGGAGCCAGGTGACACAAGCAGGGACACATACCAGAGATATTTAGCATGAATTAAAGGGATGTTTCAGGAGGAGCCAGGTGACACAAGCAGGGACACATACCAGAGATATTTAGCATGAATTAAAGGGACGTTTTAAGAGGAGCCAGGAGACACAAGCAGGGACACATACCAGAGATATTTAGGATGAATTAAAGGGACGTTTCAGGAGGAGCCAGGTGACACAAGCAGGGACACATACCAGAGATATTTAGGATGAATTAAAGGGACGTTTCAGGAGGAGCCAGGAGACACAAGCAGGGACACATACCAGAGATATTTAGCATGAATTAAAGGGACGTTTCAGGAGGAGCCAGGTGACACAAGCAGGGACACATACCAGAGATATTTAGCATGAATTAAAGGGACGTTTTAAGAGGAGCCAGATGACACAAGCAGGGACACATACCAGAGATATTTAGCATGAATAAAAGGGACGTTTCAGGAGGAGCCAGGTGACACAAGCAGGGACACATACCAGAGATATTTAGCATGAATAAAAGGGATGTTTCAGGAGGAGCCAGGTGACACAAGCAGGGACACATACCAGAGATATTTAGGATGAATTAAAGGGAGGAGCCAGGTGACACAAGCAGGGACACATACCAGAGATATTTAGGATGAATTAAAGGGACGTTTCAGGAGGAGCCAGGTGACACAAGCAGGGGCACATACCAGAGATATTTAGGATGAATTAAAGGGACGTTTCAGAAGGAGCCAGGTGACACAAGCAGGGACACATACCAGGGATATTTAGCATGAATAAAAGGGATGTTTCAGGAGGAGCCAGGTGACACAAGCAGGGACACATACCAGAGATATTTAGCATGAATTAAAGGGACGTTTTAAGAGGAGCCAGGTGACACAAGCAGGGACACATACCAGAGATATTTAGCATGAATTAAAGGGACGTTTCAAGAGGAGCCAGGAGACACAAGCAGGGACACATACCAGAGATATTTAGCATGAATTAAAGGGATGTTTTAAGAGGAGCCAAGAGACACAAGCAGGGACACATACCAGAGATATTTAGGATGAATTAAAGGGTTGTTTTAAGAGGAGCCAGGTGACACAAGCAGGGACACATACCAGAGATATTTAGGATGAATTAAAGGGACGTTTCAGGAGGAGCCAGGTGACACAAGCAGGGACACATACCAGAGATATTTAGCATGAATAAAAGGGACGTTTCAGGAGGAGCCAGGTGACACAAGCAGGGACACATACCAGAGATATTTAGCATGAATAAAAGGGACGTTTCAGGAGGAGCCAGGTGACACAAGCAGGGACACATACCAGAGATATTTAGCATGAATTAAAGGGACGTTTTAAGAGGAGCCAGGTGACACAAGCAGGGACACATACCAGAGATATTTAGCATGAATTAAAGGGACGTTTTAAGAGGAGCCAGGTGACACAAGCAGGGACACATACCAGAGATATTTAGCATGAATTAAAGGGACGTTTTAAGAGGAGCCAGGTGACACAAGCAGGGACACATACCAGAGATATTTAGCATGAATTAAAGGGACGTTTCAGGAGGAGCCAGATGACACAAGCAGGGACACATACCAGAGATATTTAGCATGAATTAAAGGGACGTTTCAAGAGGAGCCAGGAGACACAAGCAGGGACACATACCAGAGATATTTAGCATGAATTAAAGGGACGTTTCAGGAGGAGCCAGGTGACACAAGCAGGGACACATACCAGAGATATTTAGCATGAATTAAAGGGACGTTTTAAGAGGAGCCAGATGACACAAGCAGGGACACATACCAGAGATATTTAGCATGAATAAAAGGGACGTTTCAGGAGGAGCCAGGTGACACAAGCAGGGACACATACCAGAGATATTTAGCATGAATTAAAGGGATGTTTTAAGAGGAGCCAAGAGACACAAGCAGGGACACATACCAGAGATATTTAGGATGAATTAAAGGGTTGTTTTAAGAGGAGCCAGGAGACACAAGCAGGGACACATACCAGAGATATTTAGCATGAATAAAAGGGACGTTTCAGGAGGAGCCAGGTGACACAAGCAGGGACACATACCAGAGATATTTAGCATGAATAAAAGGGACGTTTCAGGAGGAGCCAGGTGACACAAGCAGGGACACTTACCAGAGATATTTAGCATGAATTAAAGGGACGTTTTAAGAGGAGCCAGGTGACACAAGCAGGGACACATACCAGAGATATTTAGCATGAATTAAAGGGACGTTTTAAGAGGAGCCAGGTGACACAAGCAGGGACACATACCAGAGATATTTAGCATGAATTAAAGGGACGTTTCAAGAGGAGCCAGGAGACACAAGCAGGGACACATACCAGAGATATTTAGCATGAATTAAAGGGACGTTTTAAGAGGAGCCAGGAGACACAAGCAGGGACACATACCAGAGATATTTAGCATGAATTAAAGGGATGTTTCAGGAGGAGCCAGGTGACACAAGCAGGGACACATACCAGAGATATTTAGCATGAATTAAAGGGATGTTTCAGGAGGAGCCAGGTGACACAAGCAGGGACACATACCAGAGATATTTAGCATGAATTAAAGGGATGTTTCAGGAGGAGCCAGGAGACACAAGCAGGGACACATACCAGAGATATTTAGCATGAATTAAAGGGACGTTTTAAGAGGAGCCAGGAGACACAAGCAGGGACACATACCAGAGATATTTAGGATGAATTAAAGGGACGTTTCAGGAGGAGCCAGGTGACACAAGCAGGGACACATACCAGAGATATTTAGGATGAATTAAAGGGACGTTTCAGGAGGAGCCAGGAGACACAAGCATGGACACATACCAGAGATATTTAGCACGAATTAAAGGGACGTTTCAGGAGGAGCCAGGTGACATAAGCAGGGACACATACCAGAGATATTTAGCATGAATTAAAGGGACGTTTTAAGAGGAGCCAGATGACACAAGCAGGTACACATACCAGAGATATTTAGCATGAATAAAAGGGATGTTTCAGGAGGAGCCAGGTGACACAAGCAGGGACACATACCAGAGATATTTAGCATGAATAAAAGGGACGTTTCAGGAGGAGCCAGGTGACACAAGCAGGGACACATACCAGAGATATTTAGCATGAATTAAAGGGACGTTTTAAGTGGAGCCAGGAGACACAAGCAGGGACACATACCAGAGATATTTAGGATGAATTAAAGGGACGTTTCAGAGGAGCCAGGTGACACAAGCAGGGACACATACCAGACATATTTAGGATGAATTAAAGGGATGTTTCAGGAGGAGCCAGGAGACACAAGCAGGGACACATACCAGAGATATTTAGCATGAATTAAAGGGACGTTTCAGGAGGAGCCAGGTGACACAAGCAGGGACACATACCAGAGATATTTAGCATGAATTAAAGGGACGTTTTAAGAGGAGCCAGATGACACAAGCAGGGACACATACCAGAGATATTTAGCATGAATAAAAGAGACGTTTCAGGAGGAGCCAGGTGACACAAGCAGGGACACATACCTGTAGAGAGATGAGAAGCAGTGTGGATGTAGATCCAGTGAGTAACTCTGCCACTTAGAATCAGAGAGCCACTTAGAATCAGAGAGCCACTTAGAATCAGAGAGCCACTTAGAATCAGAGAACCACTTAGAATCAGAGAACCACTTAGAATCAGAGAGCCACTTAGAATCAGAGAGCCAAGACTCAGATGAGCACATGACAATACTGTATTATACATCTTTATGACCTCACATTACTAACACCTCTCCTTGCAATAGAACCTTTACACTTTAGATTGTGAAACAGATATAATTATGATGGGACTTAAATCTCTGGTAGTTCTGATTACCATAAATGCTTATTTAAGGATTTTATATGTCTGATGTGTATCCGGCACTCCTGTGGATTTGTTGTGGTCCTGTGTAAAGAACTCACAAATTACTGTCTCCCCCTATATGTCGTTTTTATACTGCAAAGGAAAACCTGAGTTTTACACCTTTATTTAAAGGGGCAGTCTACTCCAGAATTGATATTGTTTAAAAAGATAGCTAATCCCTTTATTACCCATTCCCCAGTTTTGCATAACCAACACTGTTAAATTTATATACTTTTTACCCCTATGATTACAATGTTTCTAAGCCTCTGCAGACTGCCCCTTTTCTCAGTTCTTTTGACAGACTTGTATTTTAGCCAAACAGTGCTTACTCCAAGGGTTGTGAGCACCATGTTAGATATGTATATGGCACACATGAATTAACAGTGTCTAACTGTGAAAAACTGTAAAAATCCTTTGACATAAGAGGCAGTTCAACAGCTTAGATATTATCATATGAGCCTACCTAGGTTTAGCTTTTTCACAAAGAATACCAAGAGAGAAAAGCAAATGTAATGATAAAAGTAAATTAGAAAGGTGTTTAAAATTGCATGCCCTATCTGAATCATGAAAGTTTAATTTCGACTAGACTGTCCCTTTAAGGGCACATTAGCTTTTAGGTATCATGTCTAGGGGGACTATTGTTAACATATTTTCTTTCATGTAATTGGCAAGAGTCCATGAGCTAGTGACGTATGGGATATACATTCCTACCAGGAGGGGCAAAGTTTCCCAAACCTCAAAATGCCTATAAATACACCCCTCACCACACCCACAATTCAGTTTTACAAACTTTGCCTCCTATGGAGGTGGTGAAGTAAGTTTGTGCTAAGATTTCTACGTTGATATGCGCTTCTCAGCATTTTAAACCCCGATTCCTCTCAGAGTACAGCGAATGTCAGAGGGACGTGAAGGGAGTATCACCTATTGAATGCAATGATTTCCCTAACGGGGGTCTATTTCTTAGGTTCTCTTTTATCGGTCGTAGAGATTCATCTCCTACCTCCCTTTTCCGATCGATTATTTACTCTCAGATACCATTACCTCTGCTGATAACGGTTTCAGTACTGGTTTGGCTATCTGCTATATGTGGATGGGTGTCTTTTGGTAAGTATGTTTTCATTACTTAAGACACTCTCAGCTATGGTTTGGCACTTTATGTATTTATATAAAGTTCTAAATATATGTATTGTACTTATATTTGCCATGATTCAGGTTTTCAGTATATTTCCTTTTGCAGACTGTCAGTTTCATATCTGGGAAATGCTTTTTTTAGGAAAAATGTATTTCTTACCTGGGGTATAGTCTCTTTTTCAAATTGACTGTCTTTTCAATTCGCGGGTAGAATTTGGCTCGCGAGGGTGCAAAATGACAACGTTTATTGCGTCATTGGCGCAAGATTTTTTTGGCGCGAAGTTACGTTCGTTGACGCAAATTTGTCATTTCCAGCATCTTAGTCGACGCCGAGTCCTTCACAAGGTTGCTTCCTCTGTAACACAAGTGTCATTTCCAGAAGTTTTTGGCACCAAAAAATATTTTTCTGTTTGTTGTGCGTCATACTTGACGCCAAATATTTTCATTATTTAAAACACCATTCCTAAATGCCTCTTGCCTTTTTTCTCTATCAGAGGGCTATGCTGTTTGCATTTTTTCCCATTCCTGAAACTGCCATATAAGGAAATTGATAATTTTGCTTTATATGTTGTTTTTTTCTCTTACATTTGCAAGATGTCTCAATCTGATCCTGTCTCAGAATTCACTGTTGGATCCCTGCTGCCTGATAACAGTTCTACCAAAGCTAAGTGCATTTGTTGTAAACTTGTGGAGGTTATATCTCCTGCTGTGGTTTGTAATAGTTGTCATGATAAACTTTTACATGCAGAGAATGTATCCATCAGTAGTAGTTCATTACTTGTTGCTGTTCCCTCAACATCTAATGCACAAGATATACCTGTAAATTTAAAAGAACTTATTTCTGATTCTATTCAGAAGGTTTTGTCTGCAATTCCGCCTTCTAATAAACGTAAAAGGTCTTTTAAAACTTCTCATAAAGTTTATGAAATTTCAAATGACCGGCAACATGATGATTTATCCTTTTCTGATGGGGATCTATCTGGTTCAGAAGATCCTGCCTCAGATATTGACACTGACAAATCTTCATATTTATTTAAAATGGAGTATATTCGTTCTTTGTTAAAAGAAGTGTTGATTACATTGGATATTGAGGAAACTAGTCCTCTTGATATTAAAACTAGTAAACGTTTAAATTGTGTTTATAAATCTCCTGTGGTTATTCCAGAGGTTTTTCCAGTTCCTGATGCAATTTCTGATATGATTTCTAAGGAATGGAATAGGCCTGGTACTTCTTTTATTCCTTCTTCAAGGTTTAAAAAAATTGTATCCTTTGCCAGCAGTTACTTTAGATTTTTGGGAAAAGATCCCAAGGTTGATGGGGCTCTCTCTACTCTTACTAAATGTACTACTATTCCTACGGACGATAGTACTTCTTTTAAAGATCCTTTAGATAGGAAACTTGAATCTTATCTAAGGAAAGCCTATTTATATTCAGGTCATCTTCTCAGGCCTGCAATTTCTTTGGCTGATGTTGCAGCTGCTTAAACTTTTTGGTTGGAAAATTTATTGCAACAAGAATTGGATTCTGATTTGTCTAGCATTGTTAACTTGATTCAACATGCTAATAATTTTATTTGTGATGCCATTTTTGATATCATCAAAATTGATGTTAAATCTATGTCTAGGAGTTGTTCCAAAAGACTGGAAAATTGCCAATGTAGTCCCTCTTTATAAAAAGGGTAGTAGGGAAGATTCTGATAACTATAGGCCAGTCAGTTTGACCTCAATTGCAGGGAAATTAATGGAAACTCTTTTAAAGGAAAGACTTGTATCTTTCATTCAGACAAACAACTTAGAAGACAAAGGACAGCATGGTTTCACTGCTGGAAGATCATGCCTGAGTAATCTAATTGATTTCTTTGACCATGTAACTAAAATAATAGACCAGGGAGGAGACGTAGATGTTGCATATCTAGACTTTAGCAAAGCATTTGACACCGTCCCACACAACAAACTTATTCACAAAATGTATTGCCTTGGAATAGATGCTAAGATTGTTAAGTGGGTAGAATGCTGGCTTAAAGATAGACGACAGAGGGTTTCAATTAATGGAGTACATTCAAATGAGGCATCAGTTACTAGTGGTGTTCCCCAAGGGTCAGTTCTTGGGGCCTGTTTTGTTTAACATGTTCATAAGTGATATTGGAAGTGGGCTTAAGGGGAAGGTTTGCTTGTTTGCTGATGATACAAAAATTTGTAACAGGGTAGATGTTCCAGGAGGAGTTGATCAAATGAACTGTGATATTAATAAACTAGAGGACTGGTCAAATAAATGGGATCTGAAATTTAATATTACCAAGAGCAAAATTATGCATATAGGATCTAAAAACCCAGAGGCCAATTATAGTCTTAATGGTACATTACTGACTGTAATTAAAGAAGAAAGGGATTTGGAAATTATTATTTCAAATGATTTAAAATTTGGTACACAATGCCACAGGGCAGCCAGCAAGGCCAGTCAAATGCTTGGTTGCATTGGAAGAGGTTTTAGTAGCAGAAATAGCAAGGTTCTTATGCCACTTTACAGATCATTAGTTAGAACAAATCTGTATTACTGTGTACAGTTCTGGAGACCATATCTTCAGAAAGATATAAATAAACTAGAAGCTGTCCAAAGGAGGGCTACTAAAATGGTACATGGTCTAAAATATAAAACGTACAAAGAAAGACTCTATGATCTAAATATGTATAGTTTAGAGGATAGAAGGGAAAGAGGTGACATGATAGAAACCTTCAAATATATGAAGCGACTTAATAAAATAGAAGCTGAATGCATTTTTCACAAAAAAATAAATGCCAAAACAAGGGGTCACAATCTAAAGTTAGAGGGTAGCAGATTCAGGAGAAATTTCAGGAAGCATTTTTTTACAGAAAGGGTGGTGGATTCATGGAAAGAACTTCCATTTGAGGTGGTAAACACAAAGACTGTAAAGGAATTTAAAAATGCCTGGGACATGCATAAGGCTATCCTAAGGAAAAAGTAACGTGTTATATGGGTAGACTTGATGGGCCTTTTTGGTTCTTATCTACCGTCAAATTCTATGTTTCTATGTTTCTATGTCTATTTTAGCTAGAAGAGCTATGTGGCTTAAAGGGACAGTACACTGTAAAATTGTTTTTATATGAATGTATTTTCAATGACTTGTTATACCAGCTGCAGAGTATAAAATTTATGAGAAATTGCATTTTTCGGTTTATTTGTGTATATGAAGTAGCTGGTTTTGTGCTTTTAAACCACAGCCTATTACAATGGGTTGAGCTTCAGGTAATATCATTATGTTATCACTTTTATTCACACAGACTTGCTTCCTTATCTTATATCTGTTTGTAAAGCAAAGCTCAATACTTAGAAAGGACAATGGAACATTATCATTTTATTACTTAACTATCCTGCCCCCACTGAGAGTGTAATCTCTTCTGATGGCTGTGTTTACTTAGGCTATTCAATAGAATATACTCCAGTATAGAAACTTTCAGTATAGGTTGGGAAACCACAAGCTAAGTCAGCTATTTCAAATGCCAAATTAGGGGTAAAGAGTATAGAAACTTTCAGTATAGGTTGGGAAACCACAAGCTAAATCAGCTATTTCAAATGCCAAATTAGGGGTAAAGAAGCTACTTGTAAACAATGTAAAACACTCCAGCAGGTAAAATGAATCATTGGGAACAGTTTAAAGGTGAGAACATTTTTGGGTGAACTGTCCCTTTAAATCTTGGAATGCTGACATGACTTCTAAGTCCAGATTGCTATCTCTTTCTTTCCAAGGTAATAAGTTATTTGGTTCTCAGTTGGATTTAATAATTTCAACTGTTACTGGGGGGAAGGGAGTTTTTTTGCCTCAGGATAAAAGACCTAAGGGTAAATCTAAAGCTTCTAACCATTTTCGTTCCTTTCGACAAAATAAGGAACAGAAACCTAATCCTTCCCCCAAGGAATCTGTTTCCATTTGGAAGCCTTCCTCGAATTGGAATAAATCCAAGCCATTTAAGAGATCAAAGCCAGCCCCCAAGTCCGCATGAAGGTGCGGCCCTCATTCCAGCTCAGCTGGTAGGGAGCAGATTAAGATTTTTCAAAGATGTTTGGATCAATTCGGTCCAAAATCAATGGATTCAGAGTATTGTCTCTCAGGGATACAGAATAGGATTCAGAGTAAGATCGCCTGTGAGAAGATTTTTTTCTCTCACGCATCCCTGCAAACCCAGTAAAGGCTCAGGCTTTCCTGAAGTGTGTTTCAGACCTGAAGTTATCAGGGGTAATCATGCCAGTTCCGTTTCAGGAACAGGGTCTGGGGTTTTATTCAAATCTATTCATTGTCCCAAAGAAAGAAAATTCATTCAGACCAGTTTTGGATCTAAAAAATTTGAATCGATATGTAAGAGTTCCAACTTTCAAAATGGTGACTATAAGGACTATTCTGCCTTTTGTTCAGCAAGGGCATTATATGTCTACAATATACTTACAGGATGCATATTTTCATATTCCAATTCATCCAGATCACTATCAGTTCCTGAGATTCTCTTTTCTAGACAAGCATTACCAATTTGTTGCTCTTCCTTTTGGCCTAGCGACAACTCCAAGAATCTTTTCAAAGGTTCTCAGTGCCCTACTCTCTGTAATCAGAAAGCGGGGTATTGTGGTGTTTCCTTATTTGGACGATATCTTGGCACTTGCTCAGTCTAGTTACTAGTGTTGTTTCTTCAAAAACATGGTTGGAGGATCAATTTACCAAAAAGTTCTTTGATTCCTCAGACAAGGGTAACCTTTTTAGGTTTCCAGATAGATTCAGTGTCCATGACTTTGTCTCTAATGGACAAGAGACCTTTGAAATTGGTTGCAGCCTGTTGGAACCTTCAGTCTCAGTCATTCCCTTCAGTAACTGTGTGCATGGAAGTTTTAGGTCTCATGACTGCAGCATCGGATGCGGTCCCCTTTGCTCGTTTTCATATGAGACCTCTCCAGCTTTGTATGCTGAACCAATGGTGCACTGATTATACAGGATATCACAATTAATATCCTTAAATCCCAATGTTCGACTATCTCTGACTTGGTGGTTAGATCACCATCATATTGTTCTAGGGGCCTCTTTCGTTCATCCAACCTGGACTGTGATCACAACAGATGAGAGTCTTTCAGGTTGGGGAGCTGTTTGGGGATCTCTGACAGCACAAGGGGTTTGGAAATCTCAAGAGGCGAGATTAATAATAAATATTTTGGAACTCCATCTGATTCTCAGGGCTCTTTAGTTTTGGCCTCTATTGAAGAGAAGAACTAACTTCCCAGGTACCAATCCAGGTCCAGGGATCCTCGGGTGGAAGCAGTGGATGCGTTGACACTTCCTTGGTGTTATCAACCTGCTTATATTTTCCTGCCTCTAGTTCTTCTTCCAAGAGTGATCTCCAAAATCATCATGGAGCAATCGTTTGTGTTGCTGGTGACTCCAGCATGGCCTCACAGGTTTTGGTATGCGAATCTTGTTCGGATGTCCAATTGCCAACATTGGCCACTTCCAATAAGACCGGACCTTCTCTCTCAAGGTCCGTTTTTCCATCAGGATCTCAAATCATTAAATTTGAAGGTATGGAAATTGAATGCCTAGTGTTTAGTCATAGAGGTTTCTCTGACTCAGTGATTAATACTATGTTACAGGCTTGTAAATCTGTTTCTAGAAAGATTTATTATCAAGTTTGGAAGACTTACATTTCATGGTGTTCCTCTCATAAATTCTCTTGGCATTCTTTTAGAATTCCTAGAATTTTACAGTTTCTTCAAGATGGTTTGGATAAAGGTTTGTCTGCAAGTTCCTTGAAAGGACAAATCTCTGCTCTTTCTGTTTTATTCCACAGAAAAATTGCTAAACTTCCTGATATTCACTGTTTTGTACAGGCTTTGGTTCATATCAAGCCTGTCATTAAATCAATCTCTCCTCCTTGGAGTCTTAATTTGGTTTTGAAGGCTTTACAGGCGCCTCCATTTGAGCCCATGCATTCTTTGGACATTAAACTACTTTATTGGAAAGTGTTGTTCCTTTTGGCCATCTCTTCTGCTAGAAGAGTTTCTGAATTATCTGCTCTCTCTTGTGAATCTCCTTTTCTGATTTTTCATCAGGATAAGGCAGTTTTGCAGACTTCATTTAAATTCTTACCTAAGGTTGTAAATTCTAACAACATTAATAGAGAAATTGTTGTCCCTTCTTTATGTCCTAATCCTAAGAATTGTTTGGAGAGATCTTTACATTCTTTGGATATGGTGAGAGCTCTGAAATATTATGTCAAAGCTACTAAAGATGTCAGGAAGACTTCTAGTCAATTTGTTATCTTTTCTGGTTCATCAAGCTTATTTGGAGTTGGGTAAAGCCCCGTCTCAGAGAATTACAGCTCATTCTACTAGATCATTTTCTACTTTTTGGGCTTTTAAGAATGAAGCTTCAGTTGATCAGATTTGCAAAGCAGCAACTTGGTCTTCTTTGCATACATTTACTAAATTCTACCATTTTGATGTATTTGCTTCTTTGGAATCAGTTTTTGGTAGAAAAGTTCCTCAGGCAATTGTTTCAGTTTGATTCTTCTGCTTATGATTTAAGTTTTTCCTTGTATTTATGAGAATAAACTTATATTTAGGTTGTGGATTAATTTTTTTCAGCGAATTGGCTGTTTTTATTTTTTCCCTCCCTCTCTAGTGACTCTTGCGTGGAGTTCCACCTCTTGGGTATTGCTATCCCATACGTCACTAGCTCATGGACTCTTGCCAATTACATGAGAGAAAACATAATTTATGTAAGAACTTACCTGATAAATTCATTTCTTTCATATTGGCAAGAGTCCATGAGGCCCACCCTTTTTGTGGTGGTTATGATTTTTGTATAAAGCACAATTATTTTCAAATTCCTTTGTTGATGCTTTTTACTCCGTTCTTTATCACCCCACTGCTTGGCTATTTGTTAAACTGAATTGTGGGTGTGGTGAGGGGTGTATTTATAGGCATTTTGAGGTTTGGGAAACTTTGCCCCTCCTGGTAGGATTGTATATCCCATACGTCACTAGCTCATGGACTCTTGCCAATATGAAATAAATTAATTTATTAGGTAAGTTCTTACATAAATTATGTTTTACTAAATAAAGATGAGACAGATCATTTTCTATAACACGTGTTAATCCTTTGCTCTGTTCTCTATTTAATTAGGTTTCCACTAACTAAAGTAAAATCTCTACGGCAAACATTACGGGATCATGGGCTCCTTGATGCTTCTCTGATGATGAGACCTGAAGATCTAGGACGGAAATATTTCCCTTCACTTAACTATGCTGTGACAGACACTGAACCTCTGCTTAATTACATGGATGTGAGTTTTAGTTTACACTAAATATTAAGATCACCTTATGGTGTAAATATCACAAACACAGGGAGGGAGCACATGCATGTTTGCTGAGATGCGTGCACGGGGAGAGGGCACATGCATGTTTGCTGAGATGTGTGCACGGGGAGAGGGCACATGTATGTTTGCTGAGATGTGTGCACGGGGAGAGGGCACATGTATGTTTGCTTAGATGCGTGCGCAGGGAGGTAGCACATGTATCAAAAAATATACTATAAGGTGGCGCAAAATAAATGCTGATTCCCAAATAGTTAAAAATAGTTATAAATGCACCATGTGATCTAGAACCTTACGGCTAGATTTAGAGTTTTGTCGGTAACGACCCGCGTAGCTAACGCTGCCTTTTTTTCTGGCCGCACCATAAAAATAACTCTGGTATTGAGAGTCCACAAAAATGCTGCGTTAGGCTCCAAAAAAGGAGCGTAGAGCATTTTTAACGCAAATGCAACTCTCGATACCAGAGTTGCTTACGGACGCGGCCAGCCTCAAAAACGTGCTCGTGCACGATTCCCCCATAGGAAACAATGGGGCTGTTTGACCTGCAAAAAAGCCGCGTTCAGCTCCTAACGCAGCCCCATTGTTTGCTATGGGGAAACACATCCTATGTCTGCACCTAACACCCTAACATGTACCCCAAGTCTAAACACCCCTAGCCTTACACTTATTAACCCCTAATCTGCCGCCCCCGCTATTGATGAGCCCTGCATATCATTTTTAACCCCTAATCTGCCGCTCCGTAAACCGCCGCTACTTACATTATCCCTATGTACCCCTAATCTGCTGCCCCTAACACCGCCGACCCCTATATTATATTTATTAACCCCTAATCTGCCGCCCCCAACGTCGCCTCCACCTGCCTACACTTATTAACCCCTAATCTGCCGAGCGGACCGCACCGCTACTATAATAAATGTATTAACCCCTAATCCGCCTCACTAACCCTATAATAAATAGTATTAACCCCTAATCTGCCCTCCCTAACATCGCCGACACCTAACTTCAATTATTAACCCCTAATCTGCCGACCGGAGCTCACCGCTACTATAATAAATGGATTAACCCCTAAAGCTAAGTCTAACCCTAACACTAACACCCCCCTAAGTTAAATATAATTTAAATCTAACGAAATTAATTAACTCTTATTAAATAAATTATTCCTATTTAAAGCTAAATACTTACCTGTAAAATAAATCCTAATATAGCTACAATATAAATTATAATTACATTGTAGCTATTTTAGGATTAATATTTATTTTACAGGCAACTTTGTAATTATTTTAACCAGGTACAATAGCTATTAAATAGTTAAGAACTATTTAATAGTTACCTAGTTAAAATAATAACAAAATTACCTGTAAAATAAATCCTAACCTAAGTTCTAATTAAACCTAACACTACACTATCAATAAATTAATTAAATAAAATACCTACAATTACCTACAATTAAAACTAACACTACACTAGCAATGCATTAATTAAATACAATATCTACAAATAACTACAATGAAATAAACTAACTAAAGTACAAATAATAAAAAAGAACTAAGTTACAAAAATTAAAAAAATATTTACAAACATAAGAAAAATATTACAACAATTTTAAACTAATACACCTACTCTAAGCCCCCTAACAAAATAACAAAGACCCCCAAAATAAAAAAATGCCCTACCCTATTCTAAATTACTAAATTAAAAGCTCTTTTACCTTACCAGCCCTGAACAGGGCCCTTTGCGGGGCATGCTCCAAAGAATTCAGCTCTTTTGCCTGTAAAAAAAACATACAATACCCCCCCCAACATTACAACCCACCACCCACATACCCCTAATCTAACCCAAACCCCCCTTAAATAAACCTAACACTAAGCCCCTGAAGATCTTCCTACCTTGTCTTCACCCTGCCAGGTTCTCCGATCGGTCCAGAAGAGCTCCTCCGATGTCCTGATCCAAGCCCAAGCGGGGGGCTGAAGAGGTCCATGATCCGGTTGAAGTCTTCATCCAAGCGGGGCAGAAGAGGTCTTCCATCCGATTGAAGTCTTCATCCAGGCAGCATCTTCTATGGTCTTCCATCCGGAGCGAAGCGGCAGCATCCTGAAGACCTCCGACGCGGAACATCCATCCGGCCCGACGACTGAACGACGAATGACGGTTCCTTTAAATGACGTCATCCAAGATGGCGTCCCTCGAATTCCGATTGGCTGATAGGATTCTATCAGCCAATCGGAATTAAGGTAGGAATATTCTGATTGGCTGATGGAATCAGCCAATCAGAATCAAGTTCAATCCGATTGGCTGATTCGATCAGCCAATCAGATTGAGCTCGCATTCTATTGGCTGTTCCGATCAGCCAATAGAATGCGAGCTCAATCTGATTGGCTGATTGGATCATCCAATCGGATTGAACTTGATTCTGATTGGCTGATTCCATCAGCCAATCAGAATATTCCTACCTTAATTCCGATTGGCTGATAGAATCCTATCAGCCAATCGGAATTCGAGGGACGCCATCTTGGATGACGTCATTTAAAGGAACCATCATTCGTCGTTCAGTCGTCGGCCAGGATGGATGTTCCGCGGTGGAGGTCTTCAGGATGCTGCCGCTTCGCTCCGGATGGATGCCGCTTGGATGAAGACTTCAATCGGATGGAAGAACTCTTCTGCCCCGCTTGGATGAAGACTTCAGCTGGATCATGGACCTCTTCAGCCCCCCGCTTGGGCTTGGATCAGGACATCGGAGGAGCTCTTCTGGACCGATCGGTGAACCTGGTATGGTGAAGACAAGGTAGGAAGATCTTCAGGGGCTTAGTGTTAGGTTTATTTAAGGGGGGTTTGGGTTAGATTAGGGGTATGTGGGTGGTGGGTTGTAATGTTGGGGGGGGGGTATTGTATGGTTTTTTTTTACAGGCAAAAGAGCTGAATTCTTTGGGGCATGCCCCGCAAAGGGCCCTGTTCAGGGCTGGTAAGTTAAAAGAGCTTTTAATTAAGTAATTTAGAATAGGGTAGGGCATTTTTTTATTTTGGGGGTCTTTGTTATTTTGTTAGGGGGCTTAGAGTAGGTGTAATTAGTTTAAAATTGTTGTAATATTTTTCTTATGTTTGTAAATATTTTTTTATTTTTTGTAACTTAGTTCTTTTTTATTTTTTGTGCTTTAGTTAGTTTATTTCATTGTAGTTATTTGTAGATATTGTATTTAATTAATGTATTGCTAGTGTAGTGTTAGTTTTAATTGTAGGTAATTGTAGGTATTTTATTTAATTAATTTATTGATAGTGTAGTGTTAGGTTTAATTAGAACTTAGGTTAGGATTTATTTTACAGGTAATTTTGTTATTATTTTAACTAGGTAACTATTAAATAGTTCTTAACTATTTAATAGCTATTGTACCTGGTTAAAATAATTACAAAGTTGCCTGTAAAATAAATATTAATCCTAAAATAGCTATAATATAATTATAATTTATATTGTAGCTATATTAGGATTTATTTTACAGGTAAGTATTTAGCTTTAAATAGGAATAATTTATTTAATAAGAGTTAATTAATTTAGTTAGATTTAAATTATATTTAACTTAGGGGGGTGTTAGTGTTAGGGTTAGACTTAGCTTTAGGGGTTAATACATTTATTATAGTAGTGGTGAGCTCCGGTCGGAAGATTCGGGGTTAATAATTGAAGTTAGGTGTCGGCGATGTTAGGGAGGGCAGATTAGGGGTTAATACTATTTATTATAGGGTTAGTGAGGCGGATTAGGGGTTAATAACTTTATTATAGTAGCGGTGCGGTCCGCTCGGCAGATTAGGGGTTAATAAGTGTAGGCAGGTGGAGGCGACGTTGAGGGGGGCAGGTTAGGGGTTAATAAATATAATATAGGGGTCGGCGGTGTTAGGGGCAGCAGATTAGGGGTACATAGCTATAATGTAGGTGGCGGCGCTTTGCGGTCGGCAGATTAGGGGTTAATTATTGTAGGTATCTGGCGGCGACGTTGTGGGGGGCAGGTTAGGGGTTAATAAATATAATATAGGGGTCGGCGGTGTTAGGGGCAGCAGATTAGGGGTACATAAGTATAACGTAGGTGGCGGTCAGCAGATTAGGGGTTAAAAAAATGTAATCGAGTGGCGGCGATGTGGGGGGACCTCGGTTTAGGGGTACATAGGTAGTTTATGGGTATTAGTGTACTTTAGGGCACAGTAGTTAAGAGCTTTATGAACCGGCGTTAGCCCAAAAAGCTCTTAACTCCTGCTTTTTTTCTGCGGCTGGAGTTTTGTCGTTAGAGCTCTAACGCTCACTTCAGCCACGACTCTAAATACCGGAGTTAGAAAGATCCCATTGAAAAGATAGGATACGCAATTTACGTAAGGGGATCTGCGGTATGGAAAAGTCGCGGCTGGAAAGTGAGCGTTAGACCCTTTTTTCAGTGACTCCAAATACCGGCGGTAGCCTAAAACCAGCGTTAGGAGCCTCTAACGCTGGTTTTCACGGCTAACGCCAAACTCCAAATCTAGGCCTTAAAGACTAGCACACTCTATTAACTATATGGATGATAAACAAGTACAACAATGTATAATCAACAGTATCTCTCACGGAAATAAATGCCAACCCGGCATATAAAATCTAACCAAGAACGAATTAGGAAAATGATGGAGTGATAAACAAGACTCTCACTGAGATAAAGATTGCACAGCTAAATTTATTAATACATAATACGATATAAAACCTGTGAATATAATAATGACACCGGTGTCAAATTGATTACTATACTAAAACATGGCAAAAATAAATATTTAAGTAGCTAATAAAAATACAGCTATATAGCACCAATCGGTATCTAAACCAATAAACTAGATGATAATAAAAACCTGAGAATATATTGCTAGTATTAATACGGAATTAGAACAATATTGTTTTTCTTAATACTCATATATATGAGTTTATATGCGATAGGCCTCAAAATTGTGACGTAGCTATTGGAGATATATCACAATTTCATCAATTTTTTTTAACACTTAATTGATACTGGGTTAGTATTGCTCAAAGTTCGAAAATGCTCAATTCCAGCATAACACACAAAATCTAAGGTGTACATTTGAGTGTTGGATATCAGTTGTAAAAGAGCAATTCTATTGCACTGTGTAGGAATAATCTTCGGCAAGATGCCCAAAAGTACCTGTGTTGCCAGGTGATATGTTGTTCCATGTCTATTCAGCTGAAATACTCACAGTGTCTGTGGTATTATCCCGGTAAAATATCCGGTTCTCAATTTGATGTGTCTCTAAGGCCTCCGTTGATCTGATGTCTGTTCCTCTTTGATAAGACCTGTGATGTCGGGCTTGCCAATCTCCGGGTGGAGCGCTTACTTGTCAGCCTCCGGTCCCTCTTTGGAAAGCTCTTTACAGCCTCCGGTTCAAAAGTGGAGTTATATACTCAGCCTCCAGTTTCACAGAACAATGTGATTCATTAAGATTCTAATATCTTCCTTACCAATACAATTGTCTTTTGAGATGGGGTTGTTTTCAGGGTCTTCAATATGTTTATAGAAAATACCTATAATGGGGTCTTCTCTTTGATTAGTGATCAGATCATTACTAGGAGAATCCTGACTCCATTGTACCTGGTTAGGCTCATCCTGTCGTTTAGCCTGATTTCTGGTAATGACCTCTATCTGAATTGCACCCATTAAGTGGACAATATTAAGCAGCTCTCCAGTTATAGCTCCTTGTTTTGCTAATGAATCTGCAAGATCATTGCCTTCCTTATCAGGACCTTGAATTCTGGAATGAACCTTGGTCTTTTTCCAGTGTATGGTTAAACCATTTGACACCACTAGCTTATCAATTTCACAGAACAACTTGCCATGTTTGACAGGTTTGTTGTTAGTTTTCTGCATGCCATTTCTTTTCCAAGATGGCAGGTATTCAACAAAACTGTAACGCACATAATTTGAGCCAGTAATGATCACAAATTCATGAATACCTTGTTCAATAGCCATTTCAATGGTTTTTAGAACAGCAGTGAGTTCTGCAACTTGACTGGATCTTGGTCCAATGTTGAAACCTACAGAAATATTTGGGAATCCATTTTCCCAAGTTATTCCAATGCCGGTGACTAATCTGTTCTCATTATCGACAGTGGCATGGTAAGAACAACCGTCAACATATATCCACGGTAATGTTTGACACTGGTCCTCATTATATATTTTATATGGGGAAAGCAATTGTTCCTCCAGAAAATCGTCTTCTAATAACTCTTCCCCATAATCCTTAGCAGTACAGTCATGAAGCTCAGCAAGCCCCTGTGCGACTGGAATCCTTTTGTTTTGTTTATAGCGAATTTCTAAAGGCCAGCCTTGTAAGGAGAGAGTCCAAACTTTTATGCGACTATTGGACAGGTTCCCATCTCTTATTCTCTCACTTTGCAGATATAGCAAAGGCTTGTGGGCCATTTGTACAATAATTTTCTTGCCCTGTATATAGATGCGGAAATTTTATAGAGCCCATACAGTAGATAAGAGGACTTTTTCACAATCACTACATTTTATTTCTACTGGGGATAGAGTTTTGCTTGCATAAGCAATGACTTAAATTATCATGCTGAGGACATGTTTAAGCTCCGTGATGTGTCTTTCAAAGTCTGTGCTTTTGATTAACACATCATCAACATAAGATAAGGTCCCCCTTTCCAGTGCATCAGGCATAACCTTATGCATGAATACAGTAAATTCATGCCCTTAATTTATGTATCCAAACAGAAGTCTTTGGAATGCATACTGGACCTTTTGGAAGGAGAATGCAAGCTTATACTGGTCTTTTTCTTGAACCTTTATGGTCCAGTGAATATTTTAGATCCCTGCATCTGCGCTAGGCACTGGTCAATGTATAGTACAGGCCAGCCAGACATATATACTCGTTTGTTCACCTGTCTTAAGACAGCACACAAAAGCCATTGTCCATTGGGTTTAAGAAGAATACTTAGAATAGGATTATTATAAGAGCTATGCACTTGTCTGATGATACCCCTTTCTTCTAAGTTGCTTATGATTTCTGCAAGAGCATCATAGGAGGCTAAAGGGAGTCTGTATTGTTTAACAAATACAGGTGGTGCATTGGGATCGGTTTGGATTCTTGCAATGTGCATGTCTGTAGTCCCACAGTCATAAGAATCCCTAGCAAAAATCTCCTGGTATTCCATCAGGAGTTCTCATAGCTGTTGGCGTTCTCCATCATTGGAACAGCCATTAGCTAAGGAGATTTGCTCTTCGACTATTTGCTGAAAACCTGGAAAGAATTCAAGCTGTCCTATCTCATAGGCTTCTTCCAACCTAGAGGTGAGATCCTCTTGATTATAATTTACTTGGCCCCCATGATTCTGGGTATTGGGGTATTCTTGCTCTTTGATCGGCTGATCAAATACTAGGGAGGCCTCTTCAATTTTACAGATGCCCTCCTCTGAGCTGAAGGGATAAATATACTGAATTGTAAACAATCCCTCTGGCATAGATGTAAAGGATTGTTCTATTAACTGTTCTTCATTTAAGTATTCTTCAGGTATTAGCCCAATTATATTATTCTGGAATCCAAAAGTGTAATAACTGGATTCCAGCGCATATCCTATGGTAGTTCCCTTGGATAAGGTGATATCCCGTGGGGTCATGTTATGCACAATAACATGTATTGGAATATTTCCAATATTTACCATGGGAGTATGGGTCATTGTTATACCCAGATTTTGCATTCTATGGGAGATGCATATTAGCGTTTCAGAAGTTTTTAATTTCTGAACCCTTTTTACCTGTAAGGGTAAGAGAAATTTATCAGCCCCAGCAGGGATTACAATATCATTAGACACCTGCATATTCACAGCATATGGCAATTGCTGATTGGATTTCAGGGCTGCATTTTCATCCTGGAATATTTCAGGGTCCCCCTTTAACCTGCTCCAGAGGCAAGAGTTAATCAGGTCTATTTGTATGGCATATCTATGTAAGAGATCATTGCCAATGTATATTGGATTATGGGGAGTATTTAAAACTAAAAACAGGTGCTTTGCTGATTTATCACCTATAGAGATAGATAATAAACATTTAGCTGTGATATTATAGCTTTCAGACCTGTCATCCAGGCCATGGACACAGTGGTCTTGGGGAGAAAGATATTTAATCACCTGGGGTTTAGCTATCTGCACTAATAAGCCTTTGCTTATCTAGATAGCTTCCTGTTTTAAGCTCAATTTGGCATACTTGGTTTTCCAAAGGTCATGCACTTGCATAGGGATAAATAGATCCTCTTTAACTTTTGCAATTTCTGCGAGGAATTGCGAACGTCCTCCCTCTTTAGGGGATTTAGGGTCCCCTGTGTGGAGGTATATGGTTTATATATCACCGTTTAAGGAAATATTTACTATCTTCCCAGGCAAAATTTTAAAAATATTACCATCAGAGCATCTTAAAGGAGTCTGTTCATCTATTTGTAAGATAGTAATTTCAGTTATAGAGTCATTCCTGAAATGAATCTCCATAGCATCTGGCTTCTCTTCCACCACGTGACAGTTATGTCTGGACCGCTCATAATTAATAGGTCTTTTTACTTGTGACCAAATTACATTATTTATGCAATCAATTATGGTGCTTAATCGATTCAGGAGATCAATACCAATTATTAAACGATCATTTGGCAGATCCACTATAATGACAGGGTGTCTTATGACCCTGTTCCGCAGCTTTAGCTTTACATGTTATGTTACTCTGTAGTGATCTTTATGTGATACAGACACCTACATTACATGTTATGTTACTATGTAATGATCTTTATGTGATACAGACACCTACATTACATGTTATGTTACTATGTAGTGATCTTTATGTGATACAGACACCTACATTACATGTTATGTTACTATGTAGTTATCTTTATGTGATACAGACACCTACATTACATGTTATGTTACTATGTAGTGATCTTTATGTGATACAGACACCTACATTACATGTTATGTTACTATGTAGTGCTCTTTATGTGATACAGACACCTACATTACATGTTATGTTACTATGTAGTGATCTTTATGTGATACAGACACCTACATTACATGTTATGTTACTATATAGTGATCTTTATGTGATACAGACACCTACATTACATGTTATGTTACTATGTAGTGATCTTTATGTGATACAGACACCTACATTACATGTTATGTTACTATATAGTGATATGTATGTGATACAGACACCTACATTACATGTTATGTTACTGTGTAGTGATCTTTATGTGATACAGACACCTACATTACATGTTATGTTACTATATAGTGATCTTTATGTGATACAGACACCTTCATTACATGTTATGTTACTATGTAGTTATATTTATGTGATACAGACACCTACATTACATGTTATGTTACTATATAGTGATCTTTATGTGATACAGACACCTACATTACATGTTATGTTACTATGTAGTGATCTTTATGTGATACAGACACCTACATTACATGTTATGTTACTATATAGTGATCTTTATGTGATACAGACACCTACATTACATGTTATGTTACTATATAGTGATCTTTATGTGATACAGACACCTACATTACATGTTATGTTACTATGTAGTGATCTTTATGTGATACAGACACCTACATTATACGTTATGTTACTATGCAGTGATCTTTATGTGATACAGACACCTACATTACATGTTATGTTACTATATAGTGATCTTTATGTGATACAGACACCTACATTACATGTTATGTTACTATGTAGTGATCTTTATGTGATACAGACACCTACATTACATGTTATGTTACTATGTAGTAATCTTTATGTGATACAGACACCTACATTACATGTTATGTTACTATGTAGTGATCTTTATGTGATACAGTCACTTACATTACATGTTATGTTACTATGTAGTGATCTTTATGTGATACAGACACCTACATTACATGTTATGTTATTATGTAGTGATATTTATGTGATACAGACACCTACATTACATGTTATGTTACTATGTAGTGATCTTTATGTGATACAGACACCTACATTACATGTTATGTTATTATGTAGTGATATTTATGTGATACAGACACCTACATTACATGTTATGTTACTCTGTAGTGATCTTTATGTGATACAGACACCTGCATTACATGTTATGTTACTATGTAGTGATCTTTATGTGATACAGACACCTACATTACATGTTATGTTACTATGTAATGATCTTTATGTGATACAGACACCTACATTACATGTTATGTTACTATGTAATGATCTTTATGTGATACAGACACCTACATTACATGTTATGTTACTATGTAGTGATCTTTATGTGATACAGACACCTGCATTACATGTTATGTTACTCTGTAGTGATCTTTATGTGATACAGACACCTGCATTACATTATGTTACTATGTAGTGATCTTTATGTGATACATACACCTACATTACATGTTATGTTACTATGTAGTGATCTTTATGTGATACAGACACCTACATTACATGTTATGTTACTATGTAGTGATCTTTATGTGATACAGACACCTACATTACATGTTATGTTACTATGTAGTGAGCTTATGTGATACAGACACCTACATTACATGTTATGTTACTATATAGTGATCTTTATGTGATACAGACACCTACATTACATGTTATGTTACTATGTAGTGATCTTTATGTGATACAGACACCTACATTACATTATGTTACTATGTAGTGATCTTTATGTGATACAGACACCTACATTACATGTTATGTTACTATGTAGTGATCTTTATGTGATACAGACACCTACATTACATGTTATGTTACTATGTAGTGATCTTTATGTGATACAGACACCTACATTACATGTTATGTTACTATGTAGTGATCTTTATGTGATACAGACACCTACATTACATTATGTTACTATGTAGTGATCTTTATGTGATACAGACACCTACATTACATGTTATGTTACTATGTAGTGATCTTTATGTGATACAGACACCTACATTACATGTTATGTTACTATGTAGTGATCTTTATGTGATACAGACACCTGCATTACATGTTATGTTACTATGTAGTGATTTTTATGTGATACAGACACCTGCATTACGTTATGTTACTATGTAGTGATCTTTATGTGATACAGACACCTACATTACATGTTATGTTACTATGTAGTGATATTTATGTGATACAGACACCTACATTATACGTTATGTTACTATGTAGTGATATTTATGTGATACAGACACCTACATTACATGTTATGTTACTATGTAGTGATATTTATGTGATACAGACACCTACATTACATGTTATGTTACTCTGTAGTGATCTTTATGTGATACAGACACCTACATTACATGTTATGTTACTATGTAGTGATCTTTATGTGATACAGACACCTACATTACATGTTATGTTACTATGTAGTGATCTTTATGTGATACAGACACCTACATTACATGTTATGTTACTATGCAGTGATCTTTATGTGATACAGACACCTACATTACATGTTATGTTACTATGCAGTGATCTTTATGTGATACAGACACCTACATTGTATGTTATGTAATGTTACTATGTAGTGATCTTTATGTGATACAGACACCTACATTACATGTTATGTTACTATGTAGTGATCTTTATGTGATACAGACACCTACATTACATGTTATGTTACTATGTAGTGATCTTTATGTGATACAGACACCTACATTACATGTTATGTTACTATGTAGTGATCTTTATGTGATACAGACACCTACATTACATGTTATGTTACTATGCAGTGATCTTTATGTGATACAGACACCTACATTACATATTATGTTACTATGTAGTGATCTTTATGTGATACAGACACCTACATTGTATGTTATGTAATGTTACTATGTAGTGATCTTTATGTGATACAGACACCTACATTACATGTTATGTTACTATGTAGTGATCTTTATGTGATACAGACACCTACATTACATGTTATGTTACTATATAGTGATCTTTATGTGATACAGACACCTACATTACATGTTATGTTACTATGTAGTGATCTTTATGTGATACAGACACCTACATTACATGTTATGTTACTATGTAGTGATATTTATGTGATACAGACACCTACATTACATGTTATGTTACTATGTAGCGATATTTATGTGATACAGACACCTACATTACATGTTATGTTACTATATAGTGATCTTTATGTGATACAGACACCTACATTACATGTTATGTTACTGTGTAGTGATCTTTATGTGATACAGACACCTACATTACATGTTATGTTACTATGTAGTGATCTTTATGTGATACAGACACCTACATTACATGTTATGTTACTATGTAGTGATCTTTATGTGATACAGACACCTACATTACATGTTATGTTACTATGTAGTGATCTTTATGTGATACAGACACCTACATTACATGTTATGTTACTATGTAGTGATATTTATGTGATACAGACACCTACATTACATGTTATGTTACTATGTAGTGATCTTTATGTGATACAGACACCTACATTACATGTTATGTTACTATGTAGTGATATTTATGTGATACAGACACCTGCATTACATGTTATGTTACTATGTAGTGATCTTTATGTGATACAGACACCTACATTACATGTTATGTTACTATATAGTGATCTTTATGTGATACAGACACCTACATTACATGTTATGTTACTATGTAGTGATCTTTATGTGATATAGACACCTACATTACATGTTATGTTACTATGTAGTGATCTTTATGTGATACAGACACCTACATTACATGTTATGTTACTATGTAGTGATCTTTATGTGATACAGACACCTACATTACATGTTATGTTACTATATAGTGATCTTTATGTGATACAGACACCTACATTACATGTTATGTTACTATATAGTGATCTTTATGTGATACAGACACCTACATTACATGTTATGTTACTATGTAGTGATCTTTATGTGATACAGACACCTACATTACATGTTATGTTACTATGTAGTGATATTTATGTGATACAGACACCTACATTACATGTTATGTTACTATGTAGTGATCTTTATGTGATACAGACACCTACATTACATGTTATGTTACTATGTAGTGATCTTTATGTGATACAGACACCTACATTACATGTTATGTTACTATGTAGTGATCTTTATGTGATACAGACACCTACATTATATGTTATGTTACTATGTAGTGATCTTTATGTGATACAGACACCTACATTACATGTTATGTTACTATGTAGTGATCTTTATGTGATACAGACACCTACATTACATGTTATGTTACTATGTAGTGATCTTTATGTGATACATACACCTACATTACATGTTATGTTACTATGTAGTGATCTTTATGTGATACAGACACCTACATTATATGTTATGTAATGTTACTATATAGTGATCTTTATGTGATACAGACACCTACATTACATGTTATGTTACTATGTAGTGATCTTTATGTGATACAGACACCTACATTACATGTTATGTTACTATGTAGTGATCTTTATGTGATACAGACACCTACATTATATGTTATGTAATGTTACTATGTAGTGATCTTTATGTGATACAGACACCTACATTACATGTTATGTTACTATGTAGTGATCTTTATGTGATACAGACACCTACATTATATGTTATGTAATGTTACTATGTAGTGATCTTTAAGTGATACAGACACCTACATTACATGTTATGTTACTATGTAGTGATCTTTATGTGATACAGACACCTACATTACATGTTATGTTACTATTTAATGATCTTTATGTGATACAGACACCTACATTACATGTTATGTTACTATGTAGTGATCTTTATGTGATACAGACACCTACATTACATGTTATGTTACTATGTAGTGATATTTATGTGATACAGACACCTACATTACATGTTATGTTACTATGTAGTGATCTTTATGTGATACAGACACCTACATTACATGTTATGTTACTATGTAGTGATATTTATGTGATACAGACACCTACATTACATGTTATGTTACTATGTAGTGATCTTTATGTGATACAGACACCTACATTACATGTTATGTTACTATGTAGTGATATTTATGTGACACAGACACCTACATTACATGTTATGTTACTATGTAGTGATCTTTATGTGATACAGACACCTACATTACATGTTATGTTACTATGTAGTGATCTTTATGTGATACAGACACCTACATTACATGTTATGTTACTATGTAGTGATCTTTATGTGATACAGACACCTACATTACATGTTATGTTACTATGTAGTGATATTTATGTGACACAGACACCTACATTACATGTTATGTTACTATGAAGTGATCTTTATGTGATACAGACACCTACATTACATGTTATGTTACTATGTAGTGATCTTTATGTGATACAGACACCTACATTACATGTTATGTTACTATGTAGTGATCTTTATGTGATACAGACACCCACATTACATGTTATGTTACTAAGTAGTGATCTTTATGTGATACAGACACCTACATGACATGTTATACAGACACCTACATTACATGTTATGTTACTATGTAGTGATCTTATGTGATACAGACACCTACATTACATGTTATGTTACTATGTAGTGATCTTTATGTGATACAGACACCTACATTACATGTTATGTTACTGTGTAGTGATATTTATGTGATACAGAAACCTACATTACATGTTATGTTACTATGTAGTGATATTTATGTGATACAGACACCTACATTACATGTTATGTTACTATGTAGTGATCTTTATGTGATACAGACACCTACATTACATGTTATGTTACTATGTAGTTATCTTTATGTGATACAGACTCCTACATTACATGTTATGTTACTATGTAGTGATCTTTATGTGATACAGACACCTACATTACATGTTATGTTACTATGTAGTGATCTTTATGTGATACAGACACCTTACATTACATGTTATGTTACTATGTAGTAATCTTTATGTGATACAGACACCTACATTACATGTTATGTTACTATGTAGTGATCTTTATGTGATACAGACACCTACATTACATGTTATGTTACTATATAGTGATCTTTATGTGATACAGACACCTACATTACATGTTATGTTACTATGTAGTGATCTTTATGTGATACAGACACCTACATTACATGTTATGTTACTATGTAGTGATCTTTATGTGATACAGACACCTACATTACATGTTATGTTACTATGTAGGGATCTTTATGTGATACAGACACCTACATTACATGTTATGTTACTATGTAGTGATCTTTATGTGATACAGACACCTACATTACATGTTATGTTACTATGTAGTGATCTTTATGTGATACAGACACCTACATTACATGTTATGTTACTATGTAGTGATATTTATGTGATACAGACACCTACATTACATGTTATGTTACTATGTAGTGATCTTTATGTGATACAGACACCTACATTACATGTTATGTTACTATGTAGTGATCTTTATGTGATACAGACACCTACATTACATGTTATGTTACTATGTAGTGATCTTTATGTGATACAGACACCTACATTACATGTTATGTTACTATGTAGTGATCTTTATGTGATACAGACACCTACATTACTGTTATGTTACTATGTAGTGATCTTTATGTGATACAGACACCTACATTACATGTTATGTTACTATGTAGTGATCTTTATGTGATACAGACACCTACATTACATGTTATGTTACTATGTAGTGATCTTTATGTGATACAGACACCTACATTACATGTTATGTTACTATGTAGTGATCTTTATGTGATACAGACACCTACATTACATGTTATGTTACTATGTAGTGATCTTTATGTGATACAGACACCTACATTACATGTTATGTTACTATGTAGTTATCTTTATGTGATACAGACACCTACATTACATGTTATGTTACTATGTAGTGATCTTTATGTGATACAGACACCTACATTACATGTTATGTTACTATGTAGTGATCTTTATGTGACACAGACACTTACATTATATGTTATGTTACTATGTAGTGATCTTTATGTGATACAGACACCTACATTACATGTTATGTTACTATGTAGTGATCTCTATGTGATACAGACACCTACATTACATGTTATGTTACTATGTAGTGATCTCTATGTGATACAGACACCTACATTACATGTTATGTTACTATGTAGTGATCTTTATGTGATACAGACACCTACATTACATGTTATGTTACTATGTAGTGATCTTTATGTGATACAGACACCTACATTACATGTTATGTTACTATGTAGTGATCTTTATGTGATACAGACACCTACATTACATGTTATGTTACTATGTAGTGATCTTTATGTGATACAGACACCTACATTACATGTTATGTTACTATGTAGTGATCTTTATGTGATACAGACACCTACATTACATGTTATGTTACTATGTAGTGATCTTTATGTGATACAGACACCTACATTACATGTTATGTTACTATGTAGTGATCTTTATGTGATACAGACACCTACATTACATGTTATGTTACTATGTAGTGATCTTTATGTGATACAGACACCTACATTACATGTTATGTTACTATGTAGTGATCTTTATGTGATACAGACACCTACATTACATGTTATGTTACTATGTAGTGATCTTTATGTGATACAGACACCTACATTACATGTTATGTTACTATGTAGTGATATTTATGTGATACAGACACCTACATTACATGTTATGTTACTATGTAGTGATCTTTATGTGATACAGACACCTACATTACATGTTATGTTACTATGTAGTGATCTTTATGTGATACAGACACCTACATTACATGTTATGTTACTATGTAGTGATCTTTATGTGATACAGACACCTACATTACATGTTATGTTACTATGTAGTGATCTTTATGTGATACAGACACCTACATTACATGTTATGTTACTATGTAGTGATCTTTATGTGATACAGACACCTACATTACATGTTATGTTACTATGTAGTGAACTTTATGTGATACAGACACCTACATTACATGTTATGTTACTATGTAGTGATCTTTATGTGATACAGACACCTACATTACATGTTATGTTACTATGTAGTGATATTTATGTGATACAGACACCTACATTACATGTTATGTTACTATGTAGTGATCTTTATGTGATACAGACACCTACATTACATGTTATGTTACTATGTAGTGATCTTTATGTGATACAGACACCTACATTACATGTTATGTTACTATGTAGTGATCTTTATGTGATACAGACACCTACATTACATGTTATGTTACTATGTAGTGATCTTTATGTGATACAGACACCTACATTACATGTTATGTTACTATGTAGTGATCTTTATGTGATACAGACACCTACATTACATGTTATGTTACTATGTAGTGATCTTTATGTGATACAGACACCTACATTACATGTTATGTTACTATATAGTGATCTTTATGTGATACAGACACCTACATTACATGTTATGTTACTATGTAGTGATCTTTATGTGATACAGACACCTACATTACATGTTATGTTACTATGTAGTGATCTTATGTGATACAGACACCTACATTACATGTTATGTTACTAAGTAGTGATCTTTATGTGATACAGACACCTACATTACATGTTATGTTACTATGTAGTGATCTTTATGTGATACAGACACCTGCATTACGTTATGTTACTCTGTAGTGATATTTATGTGATACAGACACCTACATTACATGTTATGTTACTATGTAGTGATATTTATGTGATACAGACACCTACATTACATGTTATGTTACTATGTAGCGATATTTATGTGACACAGACACCTACATTACATGTTTTGTTACTATGTAGCAATATTTATGTGATACAGACACATACATTACATGTTATGTTACTCTGTAGTGATCTTTATGTGATACAGACACCTACATTACATGTTATGTTACTATGTAGTTATCTTTATGTGATATAGACACCTACATTACATATTATGTTACTGTGTAGAGATCTTTATGTGATACAGACACCTACATTATGTTATTATGTAGTGATATTTATGTGATACAGACACCTACATTACATGTTATGTTACTAAGCAGTGATCTTTATGTGATACAGACACCTACATTACATGTTATGTTACTATATAGTGATCTTTATGTGATACAGACACCTACATTACATGTTATGTTACTATGTAGTGATCTTTATGTGATACAGACACCTACATTATATGTTATGTTACTATGTAGTGAGCATATGTGATACAGACACCTACATTGCATGATATGTTACTAAACAGTGATCTTTATGTGATACAGACACCTACATTACATGTTATGTTACTATGTAGTGATCTTTATGTGATACAGACACCTGCATTACGTTATGTTACTCTGTAGTGATATTTATGTGATACAGACACCTACATTACATGTTATGTTACTATGTAGTGATATTTATGTGATACAGACACCTACATTGCATGTTATGTTACTATGTAGCGATATTTATGTGACACAGACACCTACATTACATGTTTTGTTACTATGTAGCGATATTTATGTGATACAGACACATACATTACATGTTATGTTACTCTGTAGTGATCTTTATGTGATACAGACACCTGCATTACATGTTATGTTACTATGTAGTGTTCTTTATGTGATACAGACACCTACATTACATGTTATGTTACTATGTAGTGTTCTTTATGTGATACAGACACCTACATTACATGTTATGTTACTATGTAGTGTTCTTTATGTGATACAGACACCTACATTACATGTTATGTTACTATGTAGTGATCTTTATGTGATACAGACACCTACATTACATGTTATGTTACTATGTAGTTATCTTTATGTGATACAGACACCTACATTACATGTTATGTTACTATGTAGTGATCTTTATGTGATACAGACACCTACATTACATGTTATGTTACTATGTAGCGATATTTATGTGATACAGACACCTATATTACATGTTATGTTACTATGTAGTGATCTTTATGTGATACAGACACCTACATTACATGTTATGTTACTATGTAGTGATCTTTATGTGATACAGACACCTACATTATACGTTATGTTACTATGTAGTGATATTTATGTGATACAGACACCTACATTACATGTTATGTTACTATGTAGTGATATTTATGTGATACAGACACCTACATTACATGTTATGTTACTATGTAGTGATCTTTATGTGATACAGACACCTACATTACATGTTATGTTACTATATAGTGATCTTTATGTGATACAGACACCTGCATTACATGTTATGTTACTATGTAGTGATATTTATGTGATACAGACACCTACATTACATGTTATGTTACTATGTAGTGATCTTTATGTGATACAGACACCTACATTACATCTTATGTTACTGTGTAGTGATCTTTATGTGATACAGACACCTACATTACATGTTATGTTACTATGTAGTGATCTTTATGTGATACAGACACCTACATTACATGTTATGTTACTATGTAGTGATCTTTATGTGATACAGACACCTACATTACATGTTATGTTACTATGTAGTGATCTTTATGTGATACAGACACCTACATTATACGTTATGTTATTATGTAGTGATATTTATGTGACACAGACACCTACATTACATGTTATGTTACTGTTTAATGATCTTTATGTGATACAGACACCTACATTACATGTTATGTTACTATGTAGTGATCTTTATGTGATACAGACACCTACATTATACGTTATGTTACTATGTAGTGATATTTATGTGACACAGACACCTACATTACATGTTATGTTACTGTGTAGTGATCTTTATGTGATACAGACACCTACATTACATCTTATGTTACTATGTAGTGATCTTTATGTGATACAGACACCTACATTACATGTTATGTTACTATGTAATGATCTTTATGTGATACAGACACCTACATTACATGTTATGTTACTATGTAGTGATCTTTATGTGATACAGACACCTACATTACATGTTATGTTACTAAGTAGTGATCTTTATGTGATACAGACACCTACATTACATGTTATGTTACTATGTAGTGATCTTTATGTGATACAGACACCTACATTACATGTTATGTTACTATGTAGTGATCTTATGTGATACAGACACCTACATTACATGTTATGTTACTATGTAGTGATCTTTATGTGATACAGACACCTACATTACATGTTATGTTACTATGTAGTGATCTTTATGTGATACAGACACCTACATTACATGTTATGTTACTATGTAGTGATCTTTATGTGATACAGACACCTACATTACATGTTATGTTACTGTGTAGTGATCTTTATGTGATACAGACACCTACATTACATGTTATGTTACTATGTAGTGATCTTTATGTGATACAGACACCTACATTACATGTTATGTTACTATGTAGTGATCTTTATGTGATACAGACACCTACATTACATGTTATGTTACTATGTAGTGATATTTATGTGATACAGACACCTACATTACATGTTATGTTACTATGTAGTGATCTTTATGTGATACAGACACCTACATTACATGTTACGTTACTATGTAGTGATCTTTATGTGATACAGACACCTACATTACATGTTATGTTACTATGTAGTGATCTTTATGTGATACAGACACCTGCATTACGTTATGTTACTATGTAGTGATCTTTATGTGATACAGACACCTACATTACATGTTATGTTACTATGTAGTGATCTTTATGTGATACAGACACCTACATTACATGTTATGTTACTATATAGTGATCTTTATGTGATACAGACACCTACATTACATGTTATGTTACTATGTAGTGATCTTTATGTGATACAGACACCTACATTACATGTTATGTTACTATGTAGTCATCTTTATGTGATACAGACACCTACATTACATGTTATGTTACTATGTAGTGATATTTATGTGATACAGACACCTACATTACATGTTATGTTACTATGTAGTGATCTTTATGTGATACAGACACCTACATTACATGTTATGTTACTATGTAGTGATATTTATGTGATACAGACACCTACATTACATGTTATGTTACTATGTAGTGATCTTTATGTGATACAGACACCTACATTACATGTTATGTTACTATGTAGTGATCTTTATGTGATACAGACACCTGCATTACGTTATGTTACTATGTAGCGATCTTTATGTGATACAGACACCTACATTACATGTTATGTTACTATATAGTGATCTTTATGTGATACAGACACCTACATTACATGTTATGTTACTATGTAGTGATCTTTATGTGATACAGACACCTACATTACATGTTATGTTACTATGTAGTGATCTTTATGTGATACAGACACCTACATTACATGTTATGTTACTATGTAGTGATCTTTATGTGATACAGACACCTACATTACATGTTATGTTACTATGTAGTGATCTTTATGTGATACAGACACCTACATTACATGTTATGTTACTATGTAGTGATATTTATGTGATACAGACAACTACATTACATGTTATGTTACTATGTAGTGATCTTTATGTGATACAGACACCTACATTACATGTTATGTTACTATGTAGTGATCTTTATGTGATACAGACACCTACATTACATGTTATGTTACTATGTAGTGATCTTTATGTGATACAGACACCTACATTACATGTTATGTTACTATGTAGTGATCTTTATGTGATACAGACACCTACATTACATGTTATGTTACTATGTAGTGATCTTTATGTGATACAGACACCTACATTACATGTTATGTTACTATGTAGTGATCTTTATGTGATACAGACACCTACATTACATGTTATGTTACTATGTAGTGATCTTTATGTGATACAGACACCTACATTACATGTTATGTTACTATGTAGTGATCTTTATGTGATACAGACACCTACATTACATGTTATGTTACTATGTAGTGATCTTTATGTGATACAGACACCTACATTACATGTTATGTTACTATATAGTGATCTTTATGTGATACAGACACCTACATTACATGTTATGTTACTATGTAGTGATCTTTATGTGATACAGACAGCTACATTACATGTTATGTTACTATGTAGTGATCTTTATGTGATACAGACACCTACATTACATGTTATGTTACTATTAAGTGATCTTTATGTGATACAGACACCTACATTACATGTTATGTTACTATGTAGTGATCTTTATGTGATACAGACACCTACATTACATGTTATGTTACTATATAGTGATCTTTATGTGATACAGACACCTACATTACATGTTATGTTACTATGTAGTGATCTTTATGTGATACAGACATCTACATTACATGTTATGTTACTATGTAGTGATCTTTATGTGATACAGACACCTACATTACATGTTATGTTACTATATAGTGATCTTTATGTGATACAGACACCTACATTACATGTTATGTTACTGTGTAGTGATCTTTATGTGATACAGACACCTACATTACATGTTATGTTACTGTGTAGTGATCTTTATGTGATACAGACACCTACATTACATGTTATGTTACTATGTAGTGATATTTATGTGATACAGACACCTACATTACATGTTATGTTACTATGTAGTGATCTTTATGTGATACAGACACCTACATTACATGTTATGTTACTATGTAGTTATCTTTATGTGATACAGACACCTACATTACATGTTATGTTACTATGTAGTGATCTTTATGTGATACAGACACCTACATTACATGTTATGTTACTATGTAGTGATCTTTATGTGACACAGACACCTACATTATATGTTATGTTACTATGTAGTAATCTTTATGTGACACAGACACCTACATTATATGTTATGTTACTATGTAGTAATCTTTATGTGATACAGACACCTACATTACATGTTATGTTACTATGTAGTGATCTTTATGTGATACAGACACCTACATTACATGTTATGTTACTATGTAGTGATATTTATGTGATACAGACACCTACATTACATGTTATGTTACTATGTAGTGATCTTTATGTGATACAGACACCTACATTACATGTTATGTTACTATGTAGTGATCTTTATGTGATACAGACACCTACATTACATGTTATGTTACTATGTAGTGATCGTTATGTGATACAGACACCTACATTACATGTTATGTTACTATGTAGTGATCTTTATGTGATACAGACACCTACATTACATGTTATGTTACTATGTAGTGATCTTTATGTGATACAGACACCTATATTACATGTTATGTTACTCTGTAGTGATCTTATGTGATACAGACACCTACATTACATGTTATGTTACTATGTAGTGATATTTATGTGATACAGACACCTACATTACATGTTATGTTACTATGTAGTGATATTTATGTGATACAGACACCTACATTACATGTTTTGTTACTATGTAGTGATATTTATGTGATACAGACACCTACATTACATGTTATGTTACTCTGTAGTGATCTTTATGTGATACAGACACCTACATTACATATTATGTTACTGTGTAGAGATCTTTATGTGATACAGACACCTACATTACATGTTATGTTACTATGTAGTGATATTTATGTGATACAGACACATACATTACATGTTATGTTACTATGTAGTGATCTTTATGTGATACAGACACCTACATTACATATTATGTTACTGTGTAGAGATCTTTATGTGATACAGACACCTACATTATGTTACTATGTAGTGATCTTTATGTGATACAGACACCTACATTACATGTTATGTTACTATGTAGTGATCTTTATGTGATACAGACACCTACATTACATGTTATGTTACTATGTAGTGATCTTTATGTGATACAGACACCTACATTACATGTTATGTTACTATGTAGTGATCTTTATGTGATACAGACACCTACATTACATGTTATGTTACTATGTAGTGATCTTTATGTGATACAGACACCTACATTACATATAATTTTACTATTTAGTGATATTTATGTGATACAGACACCTACATTACATGTTATGTTACTATGTAGTGATCTTTATGTGATACAGACACCTACATTACATGTTATGTTACTATGTAGTGATCTTTATGTGATACAGACACCTACATTACATGTTATGTTACTATGTAGCGATATTTATGTGATACAGACACCTACATTACATGTTATGTTACTATGTAGTGATATTTATGTGATACAGACACCTACATTACATGTTATGTTACTATGTAGTGATCTTTATGTGATACAGACACCTACATTACATGTTATGTTACTATGTAGTGATCTTGATGTGATACAGACACCTACATTACATGTTATGTTACTATGTAGTGATATTTATGTGATAAAGACACCTACATTACATGTTATGTTACTATGTAGTGATCTTTATGTGATACAGACACCTACATTACATGTTATGTTACTATGTAGTGATCTTTATGTGATACAGACACCTACATTACATGTTATGTTACTATGTAGTGATCTTTATGTGATACAGACACCTACATTACATGTTATGTTACTATGTAGTGCTCTTTATGTGATACAGACACCTACATTACATGTTATGTTACTATGTAGTGCTCTTTATGTGATACAGACACCTACATTACATGTTATGTTACTATGTAGTGATCTTTATGTGATACAGACACCTACATTACATGTTATGTTACTATTTAGTGATCTTTATGTAATACAGACAGCTACATTACATGTTATGTTACTATGTAGTGATCTTTATGTGATACAGACACCTACATTACATGTTATGTTACTATATAGTGACCTTTATGTGATACAGACACCTACATTACATGTTATGTTACTATGTAGTGATCTTTATGTGATACAGACACCTACATTACATGTTATGTTACTATGTAGTGATCTTTATGTGATACAGACACCTACATTACATGTTATGTTACTATGTAGTGATCTTTATGTGATACAGACACCTACATTACATGTTATGTTACTATGTAGTGATCTTTATGCGATACAGACACCTACATTACATGTTATGTTACTATGTAGTGATCTTTATGTGATACAGACACCTACATTACATGTTTATGTTACTATGTAGTGAACTTTATGTGATACAGACACCTACATTACATGTTATATTACTATATAGTGATCTTTATGTGATACAGACACCTACATTACATGTTATGTTACTATGTAGTGATCTTTATGTGATACAGACACCTACATTACATGTTATGTTACTATGTAGTGATCTTTATGTGATACAGACACCTACATTACATGTTATGTTACTGTGTAGTGATCTTTATGTGATACAGACACCTACATTATATGTTATGTTACTATGTAGTGATCTTTATGTGATACAGACACCTACATTACATGTTATGTTACTATGTAGTGATCTTTATGTGATACAGACACCTACATTACATGTTTATGTTACTATGTAGTGATCTTTATGTGATACAGACACCTACATTACATGTTATATTACTATATAGTGATCTTTATGTGATACAGACACCTACATTACATGTTATGTTACTATGTAGTGATCTTTATGTGATACAGACACCTACATTACATGTTATGTTACTATGTAGTGATCTTTATGTGATACAGACACCTACATTACATGTTATGTTACTATGTAGTGATCTTTATGTGATACAGACACCTACATTACATGTTATGTTACTATATAGTGATCTTTATGTGACACAGACACCTACATTACATGTTATGTTACTATGTAGTGATATTTATGTGATACAGACACCTACATTACATGTTATGTTACTATGTAGTGATCTTTATGTGATACAGACACCTACATTACATGTTATATTACTATGTAGTGATCTTTATGTGATACAGACACCTACATTACATGTTATGTTACTATGTAGTGATATTTATGTGATACAGACACCTACATTGCATGTTATGTTACTAAGCAGTGATCTTTATGTGATACAGACACCTACATTACATGTTATGTTACTATGTAGTGATCTTTATGTGATACAGACACCTACATTACATGTTACGTTACTATGTAGTGATCTTTATGTGATACAGACACCTACATTACATGTTATGTTACTATGTAGCGATATTTATGTGATACAGACACCTACATTACATGTTATGTTACTATGTAGTGATCTTTATGTGATACAGACACCTACATTACATGTTATGTTACTATGTAGTGATCTTTATGTGATACAGACACCTACATTACATGTTATGTTACTATGTAGTGATCTTTATGTGATACAGACACCTACATTACATGTTATGTTACTATGTAGTGATCTTTATGTGATACAGACACCTACATTACATGTTATGTTACTATGTAGTGATCTTTATGTGATACAGACACCTACATTACATGTTATGTTACTATGTAGTGATATTTATGTGATACAGACACCTACATTACATGTTATGTTACTATGTAGTGATCTTTATGTGATACAGACACCTACATTACATGGTATGTTACTATGTAGTGATCTTTATGTGATACAGACACCTACATTACATGTTACGTTACTATGTAGTGATCTTTATGTGATACAGACACCTACATTACATGTTATGTTACTATGTAGCGATATTTATGTGATACAGACACCTACATTACATGTTACGTTACTATGTAGTGATATTTATGTGATACAGACACCTACATTACATGTTATGTTACTATGTAGTGATCTTTATGTGATACAGACACCTACATTACATGTTATGTTACTATGTAGTGATCTTTATGTGATACAGACACCTACATTACATGTTATGTTACTATGTAGTGATCTTTATGTGATACAGACACCTACATTACATGTTACGTTACTATGTAGTGATCTTTATGTGATACAGACACCTACATTACATGTTATGTTACTATGTAGCGATATTTATGTGATACAGACACCTACATTACATGTTATGTTACTATGTAGTGATCTTTATGTGATACAGACACCTACATTACATGTTATGTTACTATGTAGTGATCTTTATGTGATACAGACACCTACATTACATATTATGTTACTATGTAGAGATCTTTATGTGATACAGACACCTACATTATACGTTATGTTATTATGTAGTGATATTTATGTGATACAGACACATACATTACATGTTATGTTACTATGTAGTTATCTTTATGTGATATAGACACCTACATTACATATTATGTTACTGTGTAGAGATCTTTATGTGATACAGACACCTACATTGCATGTTATGTTACTATGTAGTGTTCTTTATGTGATACAGACACCTACATTACATGTTATGTTACTATGTAGTGATCTTTATGTGATACAGACACCTACATTACATGTCATGTTACTATGTAGTTATCTTTATGTGATACAGACACCTACATTACATGTTATTTTACTATTTAGTGATCTTTATGTGATACAGACACCTACATTACATGTTATGTTACTATGTAGTGATCTTTATGTGATACAGACACCTACATTACATGTTACGTTACTATGTAGTGATCTTTATGTGATACAGACACCTACATTACATGTTATGTTACTATGTAGTGATATTTATGTGATACAGACACCTACATTACATGTTATGTTACTGTGTAGTGATCTTTATGTGATACAGACACCTACATTACATGTTATGTTACTATGTAGTGATCTTTATGTGATACAGACACCTACATTACATGTTATGTTACTATGTAGTGATCTTTATGTGATACAGACACCTACATTATACGTTATGTTATTATGTAGTGATATTTATGTGACACAGACACCTACATTACATGTTATGTTACTATGTAGTGATCTTTATGTGATACAGACACCTACATTACATGTTATGTTACTAAGTAGTGATCTTTATGTGATACAGACACCTACATTACATGTTATGTTACTATGTAGTGATCTTTATGTGATACAGACACCTACATTACATGTTATGTTACTATGTAGTGATCTTATGTGATACAGACACCTACATTACATGTTATGTTACTATGTAGTGATCTTTATGTGATACAGACACCTACATTACATGTTATGTTACTGTGTAGTGGTCTTTATGTGATACAGACACCTACATTATATGTTATGTTACTATGCAGTGATCTTTATGTGATACAGACACCTACATTACATGTTATGTTACTGTGTAGTGATCTTTATGTGATACAGACACCTACATTACATGTTATGTTACTATGTAGTGATCTTTATGTAATACAGACATCTAAATTACATGTTATGTTACTATGTAGTGATCTTTATGTGATACAGACAACTACATTACATGTTATGTTACTGTGTAGTGATCTTTATGTGATACAGACAACTACATTACATGTTATGTTACTGTGTAGTGATCTTTATGTGATACAGAAACCTACATTACATTTTATGTTACTATGTAGTGATATTTATGTGATACAGACACCTACATTACATGTTATGTTACTATGTAGTGATCTTTATGTGATACAGACACCTACATTACATGTTATGTTACTATGTGGTGATCTTTATGTGATACAGACACCTACATTACATATAATTTTACTATTTAGTGATCTTTATGTGATACAGACACCTACATTACATGTTATGTTACTATGTAGTGATCTTTATGTGATACAGACACCTACATTACATGTTACGTTACTATGTAGTGATCTTTATGTGATACAGACACCTACATTACATGTTATGTT
Source organism: Bombina bombina (assembly GCF_027579735.1). Lineage (NCBI taxonomy): Eukaryota > Metazoa > Chordata > Amphibia > Anura > Bombinatoridae > Bombina > Bombina bombina. The sequence continues at coordinate 1,296,567,233 of NC_069501.1, forward strand.
ACTATGTAGTGATATTTATGTGATACAGACACCTACATTACATGTTATGTTACTGTGTAATGATCTTTATGTGATACAGACACCTACATTACATGTTATGTTACTATGTAATGATCTTTATGTGATACAGACACCTACATTACATGTTATGTTACTATGTAGTGATCTTTATGTGATACAGACACCTACATTATACGTTATGTTATTATGTAGTGATATTTATGTGACACAGACACCTACATTACATGTTATGTTACTATGTAGTGATCTTTATGTGATACAGACACCTACATTACATGTTATGTTACTAAGTAGTGATCTTTATGTGATACAGACACCTACATTACATGTTATGTTACTATGTAGTGCTCTTTATGTGATACAGACACCTACATTACATGTTATGTTACTATGTAGTGATCTTATGTGATACAGACACCTACATTACATGTTATGTTACTATGTAGTGATCTTTATGTGATACAGACACCTACATTACATGTTATGTTACTGTGTAGTGGTCTTTATGTGATACAGACACCTACATTATATGTTATGTTACTATGCAGTGATCTTTATGTGATACAGACACCTACATTACATGTTATGTTACTGTGTAGTGATCTTTATGTGATACAGACACCTACATTACATGTTATGTTACTATGTAGTGATCTTTATGTAATACAGACATCTAAATTACATGTTATGTTACTATGTAGTGATCTTTATGTGATACAGACAACTACATTACATGTTATGTTACTGTGTAGTGATCTTTATGTGATACAGACAACTACATTACATGTTATGTTACTGTGTAGTGATCTTTATGTGATACAGAAACCTACATTACATGTTATGTTACTATGTAGTGATCTTTATGTGATACAGACACCTACATTACATGTTATGTTACTATGTAGTGATCTTTATGTGATACAGACACCTACATTACATGTTATGTTACTATGTAGTTATCTTTATGTGATACAGACACCTACATTACATGTTATGTTACTATGTAGTAATCTTTATGTGATACAGACACCTACATTATATGTTATGTTACTATGTAGTAATCTTTATGTGACACAGACACTTACATTATATGTTATGTTACTATGTAGTAATCTTTATGTGACACAGACACCTACATTATATGTTATGTTACTATGTAGTAATCTTTATGTGATACAGACACCTACATTACATGTTATGTTACTATGTAGTGATCTTTATGTGATACAGACACCTACATTACATGTTATGTTACTATGTAGTGATCTTTATGTGATAAAGACACCTACATTACATGTTATGTTACTATGTAGTGATCTTTATGTGATACAAACACCTACATTATATGTTATGTTACTATATAGTGATCATTATGTGATACAGACACCTGCATTACATGTTATGTTACTATGTAGTGATCTTTATGTGATACAGACACCTACATTACATGTTATGTTACTATGTCTTTATGTGATACAGACACCTACATTACATGTTATGTTACTATTTAGTGATCTTTATGTGATACAGACACCTGCATTACATGTTATGTTACTATGTAGTGATCTTTATGTGATACAGACACCTACATTACATGTTATGTTACTATGTAGTGATCTTTATGTGATACAGACACCTACATTACATGTTATGTTACTATGTAGTGATCTTTATGTGATACAGACACCTACATTATATGTTATGTTACTATATAGTGATCTTTATGTGATACAGACACCTACATTACATATTATGTTACTATGTAGTGATCGTTATGTGATACAGACACCTACATTATATGTTATGTTACTATGAAGTGATCTTTATGTGATACAGACACCTACATTACATGTTATGTTACTATGTAGTGATCTTTATGTGATACAGACACCTACATTACATGTTATGTTACTATGTAGTGATCGTTATGTGATACAGACACCTACATTACATGTTATGTTACTATGTAGTGATCTTTATGTGATACAGACACCTACATTACATGTTATTGTGACGAAACCAATCTCGCCACTGTACATTGGAGGGCCTGTTATGGAACATTCTTTGGGCTGGAGGTACATGGGCTTAAGGATACCCAGAGACTGCATGGAAATATGGAATTTTATATGCTGGACACCCCATGTACTTTCATACCTCTGTCTTATGTCTATGTCACCCTGTATCCATAAATACAGGATGGGTACAGGGTGTGAGTGCCCCTTGTGGGAGCAATTGTGACTCTATAAGCCAAGTGGGCATAAAAGACTTTATAGCTAATAAGAACTGTTCCTATATTCAGTAATAAGATGTATTCTATGTATGTTTCAGATCTGATTGTGTCTCAGGAGTCTGTCTGGGTAAACTGATTGTGTTTTGTGTAATTATGTTAACTAGACTGCCCAACATCAGATTGTCTGAGTAAACGTTCTTCCCTAGTTAATTAACTTAATATGTTAATCTGTTTTACCTGTGAATAGACAATTGTTAGAGGTTTGATGCATTGTTCATATGTTTGCTTTACTGTTAAACCAATGCCCTTTGTAACCTGAACCCAGGGTATATAAATCTGTGTGCTGCCTTCAAATAAAGGAGACATTCTGTTTTAAACCTGAAACTGGCTGGGTTGTGAATTGCTGATTCCCTATGCAGGACATTGTTCATCTGGTATTAACCCTTGGTACACTGTTGGTACCGTAACATTGGTGGCAGCGACGGGATGAACCTTATCGCCCAGAAGAGCAACTACACAAGCCAGTAACCTCAGGAAGAAGGGGATTATTACAATACTGACTAAGATGGAAAAGAGAAAAGTAAATTTTGCAGCTTTTAAAAACTTCCTGGAAACAGAAGGAGAGATTGATGGGTACCTTGCGGATTTTGAGAGGCAATGTGCACTACACAAGGTACCCGCAGAGGACTGGGTCACGATATTATCTGGAAAATTATCCGGCCGGGCCAGAGAGGCTTTTCGGGCCATTCCAGATGAGGAAGTCAGGGATTATAATACTGTAAAAGAGGCTCTGCTCTCCAGGTATGCGGTTACACCGGAGGCATACCGGAGACGGTTCAGAGACACTGTTAAATTAGCTGGAGATTCCTACCTTGAGTGGGCATGTAAGGTGCACCGCACAGCAGCTCACTGGATAGCGGGGTGCCAAGCCATATCTGGGGAAGAGGTGCTGCAGCTATTCCTGTTGGAACATTGCTTCGACAAATTACCCGCAGGAGTTCGAGAGTGGGTTCGGGACCGTAAACCCTCCACCCTGCAGGAAGCGGCTCGCTTGGCAGATGAGTATACGGATGCCCGCAAACTGGACACTGCTACCACTAAGCCCCCTGCTAGAGTGGAGTACAGACCCCCAGTCACCCCAGCAGCTGCCAGTTACCAAACCCCGGCGCACCACTATACCACACGGCCTCCGGCCACGAACTACCCTCAGAGAGCCCTGCGGTGCTACTCACAACCTATTCGGTGCTTTAGATGTAAGCAACTAGGGCACAAAAGACCAGAGTGTCCCCTAAACGCAGCGAACCAAGCGCAGTCCTGGAGAAGACCCGCCGGCGGAATCCCACGTAATCCTCAGCCTGCGGCCCGCTACGTAGAGGCGCAAGAATGCTGGAACATCCTACATGAGGCAGACCTTGTGCAAGCTGCCCACCGGAATAACCGGCAACTGGTTAAAGTGAATGGGAAGAAGGTCAGTGGTCTACGGGATACTGGTGCTACCATGACCTTGCTTCAAAAGAACTTGGTGTCTGAGAAACAGTACACTGGAGACACTGTGGCTGTGAGGGTAGCAGGGGGCGATGTGTTCAGCCTACCTGTTGCCAGGGTACATTTGGATTGGGGAGTGGGCGCTAGACCTGTGAATGTGGGGGTCAAGAAGGACTTACCTGCTGATGTTCTTCTTGGAAATGACTTGGCCCCCCTTGTTTCTGCCTACGCTCCTATGGGTCCCGCTGATGTTAACTCTGTGACTACCCGTGCCCAGATCCGTGCAGCAGAGACTGACCCACCTGCTGCTAAGCCCCAGGACGCTGAGCTCAGTAAATCTCTATCCGCTATTGATATGTGGAGGTCCCGTTACAATGCGCTGATGAAGGAGAAGAGGAGCGCAGAGGAAAAAGCACGTTTAGAACAGGAATCTCTGCTAGACAAGCTGCACCGACAGACTGCAGAAAACACCAGCTTGAGAGTGGAACATGAAACATTAAAGACAAACTTAGTGACACTGGAGGAGAAGCTGACGCTGGCTCATAGTGAGGTGCAGCAACTCAAGGGCACCCTATGTCAGTATGAAGGGATTGTGGATACCTATAAAGAGCAGGTACAGAAAACTCGTAAAGAAGCTGATGGGATTTTGAAGGACTGTTTGGCCCTGGTCTGGGCACTGAGGAATTTGAACCCTTGTTTGTATGGACAGGAATTCTCTCTCATAACGGGAATACAGATGGATTGTCCCAGCAAACTGACATGCCTACCAGGCGCTCTGGTGGTATATGGCACAGTATATACCCTGGACAGCCGAGCATGACAAACCAGAGGGAGAGGAGTTTGATGGTCCTGTCCCCCAGCAACACGGCTGTTTAGCCAAAGGGGAGACGATTGGTCTCCCCCTCCAGCAGCACAGCTATGTATCCGAAGGGGAGACAGTCGGTCTTCCCCTCCAGCAACCAGGCTCCCACCAGGCTACTTCCCTGGTAGTGCTGGCACCCGGGCAGAGTACAGCTGGTCTCTGCCCACCTCGCAACCCACCAATTCAGCGTACCAGTCCCCCACACAGCTGTGGTGAGGCACCTGGACATGGACAAGTTTTCCCCGTACTCAGGTGTAGTAACCATTTATTGTGGGTGGGCTGTACTACTAATTGTGTTTTATGGGTGGGTTGCTGGACTAACCAGGGCACTGACCGGCAGGAGGTCAGATACCCTGTTAGTCTGTTTGGAAAAGGGGAGAGATGTGACGAAACCAATCTCGCCACTGTACATTGGAGGGCCTGTTATGGAACATTCTTTGGGCTGGAGGTACATGGGCTTAAGGATACCCAGAGACTGCATGGAAATATGGAATTTTATATGCTGGACACCCCATGTACTTTCATACCTCTGTCTTATGTCTATGTCACCCTGTATCCATAAATACAGGATGGGTACAGGGTGTGAGTGCCCCTTGTGGGAGCAATTGTGACTCTATAAGCCAAGTGGGCATAAAAGACTTTATAGCTAATAAGAACTGTTCCTATATTCAGTAATAAGATGTATTCTATGTATGTTTCAGATCTGATTGTGTCTCAGGAGTCTGTCTGGGTAAACTGATTGTGTTTTGTGTAATTATGTTAACTAGACTGCCCAACATCAGATTGTCTGAGTAAACGTTCTTCCCTAGTTAATTAACTTAATATGTTAATCTGTTTTACCTGTGAATAGACAATTGTTAGAGGTTTGATGCATTGTTCATATGTTTGCTTTACTGTTAAACCAATGCCCTTTGTAACCTGAACCCAGGGTATATAAATCTGTGTGCTGCCTTCAAATAAAGGAGACATTCTGTTTTAAACCTGAAACTGGCTGGGTTGTGAATTGCTGATTCCCTATGCAGGACATTGTTCATCTGGTATTAACCCTTGGTACACTGTTGGTACCGTAACAGTTATGTTACTATGTAGTGATCTTTATGTGATACAGACACCTATATTACATGTTATGTTACTCTGTAGTGATCTTATGTGATACAGACACCTACATTACATGTTATGTTACTATGTAGTGATCTTTATGTGATACAGACACCTACATTACATGTTATGTTACTATGTAGTGATATTTATGTGATACAGACACCTACATTGCATGTTATGTTACTATGTAGCGATATTTATGTGACACAGACACCTACATTACATGTTTTGTTACTATGTAGCGATATTTATGTGATACAGACACATACATTACATGTTATGTTACTCTGTAGTGATCTTTATGTGATACAGACACCTACATTACATATTATGTTACTGTGTAGAGATCTTTATGTGATACAGACACCTACTGTTACGGTACCAACTGTGTACCAAGGGTTAATACCAGATGAACAATGTCCTGCATACAGAATCAGCACTTCACAACCTTGATCAGTTTCCCTGCAAACATGAGACCAAGCTCCACATTTCAGGTTTAAAACAGGATAACAACTTTATTTGAAGGCAGCACACAGATTTATACAGGTTTTTGACCCCCCCTCAGATGGGGGTTGAAAGAATGTTGTACATTAAATAAAAGGGAGAAGCGCCCTTGACATGATACAATAGGATTAGATTACTTAAACACTTCAACCACAGGACACTCTTGACTCTCCTTATCACTTAGGCGTTTTCTCTCTGGAGGTGATCAAACACTAGAATGCTAAGCATTAATTAGATTGTAGCTGGAGCCAGCCACTTGTGGTTAGAAAATAAAGTTAACACTTTCAGTCCTGACCGAAGGGTCTGTCACAGAGCTCCCCCCTTGTGGAACACTCCGGCAGACCCGGCTTGACCCTTTTGCGGGTCAACCTGGGGATGACCGGACTAGGAGGTGGTAGGCATGTCAGTTTGCTGGGACAATCCATCTGTATTCCCGTTATGAGAGAGAATCCCTGTCTGTATAAATAAGGGTTCAACCTCTTCAGTGCCCCGACTAGGGCTAAACAGTCCTTCAAAATATCATCGGCTTCTTTACGTGGTTTTTGTACCTGCTCTTTATAGGTATCCACAATCCCTTCATACTGACATAGGGTGCCCTTGAGTTGCTGCACCTCCCTATGAGCCAGCGTCAGCTTCTCCTCCAGTGTCACTAAGTTTGTCCTTAATGTTTCATGTTCCACTCTCAAGCTGGTGTTTTCTGCAGTCTGTCGGTGCAGCTTGTCTAGCAGAGATTCCTGTTCTAAACGTGCTTTTTCCTCTGCACTCCTCTTCTCTCCCGCTAGCACTGTTACATGATTATTTAACGTGACCATTTTATCCTCTACGTGACTCTTCTCCTTCATCAGCGCATTGTAACGTGACTCCCACATATCAATAGCGGATAGAGATTTACTGAGCTCAGCGTCCTGGGGCTTAGCAGCAGGGGGGTCAGTCTCTGCTGCACGGATCTGAGCACGGGTAGTCACAGGGTTAACATCAGCGGGACCCATGGGAGCATAGGCAGAAACAAGGGGGACCAAGGTATTTCCAAGGAGAACATCAGCTGGTAAATCCTTCATGACCCCCACATTCACAGGTCTAGCGCCCCCTCCCCAATCCAAATGCACCCTGGCAACAGGCAGGCGGAACACAGTGCCCCCTGCTACCCTCACAGCCACAGTGTCTCCTGTGTGCTGTTTCTCAGACACCAAGTTCTTTCGAAGCAAGGTCATGGTAGCACCAGTATCCCGTAGACCACTGACCTCCTTCCCATTCACTTTAACCAGTTGCCGGTTATTCCGGTGGGCAGCTTGCACAAGGTCTGCCTCATGTAGGATGCCCCAGCATTCTTGCGCCTCTACGTAGCGGGCCGCAGGCTGAGGATTACGTGGGATTCCGCTAGCGGGTCTTCTCCAGGACTGTGCTTGGTTCGCTGCGTTTAGGGGACACTCTGGTCTTTTGTGCCCTAGTTGCTTACATCCAAAGCACCGAATAGGTTGTGAGTAGCCCCGCGAATTGAACCAGGCTCTCTGAGGGTAGTTCGTGGCCCGAGACCGTGTGGTATAGCGGTGTGCTGGGGGTTGGTAACTGGCAGGTGCTGGGGTGACTGGGGGTCTGTACTCCACTCTGGCAGGGGGCTTAGTGGTAGCAGTGTCCAGTTTGCGGGCATCCGTATACTCATCTGCCAAGCGAGCCGCTTCATGCAGGGTGGAGGGTTTACGGTCCCGAACCCACTCTCGAACTCCTGCGGGTAACTTGTCGAAGCAATGTTCCAACAGGAATAGCTGCAGCACCTCTTCCCCAGATACGGCTTGGCACCCCGCTATCCAGTGAGCTGCTGTGCGGTGCACCTTACATGCCCACTCAAGGTAGGAATCACCAGCCAATTTAACAGTGTCTCTGAACCGCCTCCGGTATGCCTCCGGTGTAACCGCATACTTGGAGAGCAGAGCCTCTTTTACAGTATTATAATCCCCGACTTCCTCATCTGGAATGGCCCGAAAAGCCTCACTGGCCCGGCCGGATAATTTTCCGGATAATATCGTGACCCAGTCCTCTGCGGGTACCTTGTGTAGTGCACATTGCCTCTCAAAATCTGCAAGGTACCCATCAATCTCTCCTTCTGTTTCCAGGAAGTTTTTAAAAGCTGCAAAATTTACTTTTCCCTTTTCCACTGGGGTTGCTGTGACTTGGGCTGCTGCAGCGCCGCTTTGGCGAAGTAGGTTGGCCTCCACAGCTGCTATGACCCGGTCGATAATTTCGGCAGATGGGTTGGGGCCATAATATGCCAGTCTTATTTTAACCGCCCGATCAAAGCTTGCTTCTTCAGGGGTTCTGTCTGATATGCTGGGCTCATTGGTTCCTTCGTGCCCTGATACTCCGTCCATCTCGGTCAGTCTTGCAATAATCTCCCTCTTCCTGAGGTTACTGGTTTGTTGGCCCCGTTGCTCTAGCAGGTCTTTAAGGGTAGCTCTTTTTAGCCTTTCATACGGTGTTCCCATTCGGTCTGGATCCGTAGTTGCTCCTTTGGGCGATAAGGATTCTCCCGTCGCTTGCCACCAATGTTACGGTACCAACTGTGTACCAAGGGTTAATACCAGATGAACAATGTCCTGCATACAGAATCAGCACTTCACAACCTTGATCAGTTTCCCTGCAAACATGAGACCAAGCTCCACATTTCAGGTTTAAAACAGGATAACAACTTTATTTGAAGGCAGCACACAGATTTATACAGGTTTTTGACCCCCCCTCAGATGGGGGTTGAAAGAATGTTGTACATTAGATAAAAGGGAGAAGCGCCCTTGACATGATACAATAGGATTAGATTACTTAAACACTTCAACCACAGGACACTCTTGACTATCCTTATCACTTAGGCGTTTTCTCTCTGGAGGTGATCAAACAATAGAATGCTAAGCATTAATTAGATTGTAGCTGGAGCCAGCCACTTGTGGTTAGAAAATAAAGTTAACACTTTCAGTCCTGACCGAAGGGTCTGTCACACCTACATTATACGTTATGTTATTATGTAGTGATATTTATGTGATACAGACACATACATTACATGTTATGTTACTATGTAGTTATCTTTATGTGATATAGACACCTACATTACATATTATGTTACTGTGTAGAGATCTTTATGTGATACAGACACCTACATTATACGTTATGTTATTATGTAGTGATATTTATGTGATACAGACACCTACATTACATGTTATGTTACTATGTAGTGATCTTTATGTGATACAGACACCTACATTACATGTTATGTTACTATGTAGTGATCTTTATGTGATACAGACAGCTACATTACATGTTATGTTACTATGTAGTGATCTTTATGTGATACAGACACCTACATTACATATTATGTTACTATGTAGTGATCTTTATGTGATACAGACACCTACATTACATGTTATGTTACTATGTAGTAATCTTTATGTGATACAGACACCTACATTACATGTTATGTTACTATGTAGTGATCTTTATGTGATACAGACACCTACATTACATGTTATGTTACTATGTAGTGATCTTGATGTGATACAGACACCTACATTACATGTTATGTTACTATGTAGTGATATTTATGTGATAAAGACACCTACATTACATGTTATGTTACTATGTAGTTATCTTTATGTGATACAGACACCTACATTACATGTTATGTTACTATGTAGTGATCTTTATGTGATACAGACACCTACATTACATGTTATGTTACTATGTAGTGATCTTTATGTGATACAGACACCTACATTACATGTTATGTTACTATGTAGTGATCTTTATGTGATACAGACACCTACATTACATGTTATGTTACTATATAGTGATCTTTATGTGATACAGACACCTACATTACATGTTATGTTACTATGTAGTGATCTTTATGTGATACAGACACCTACATTACATGTTATGTTACTATGTAGTGATCTTTATGTGATACAGACACCTACATTACATGTTATGTTACTATGTAGTGATATTTATGTGATACAGACACCTACATTACATGTTATGTTACTATTTAGTGATCTTTATGTAATACAGACAGCTACATTACATGTTATGTTACTATGTAGTGATCTTTATGTGATACAGACACCTACATTACATGTTATGTTACTATATAGTGACCTTTATGTGATACAGACACCTACATTACATGTTATTTTACTATGTAGTGATCTTTATGTGATACAGACACCTACATTACATGTTATGTTACTATGTAGTGATCTTTATGTGATACAGACACCTACATTACATGTTATGTTACTATGTAGTGATCTTTATGTGATACAGACACCTACATTACATGTTTATGTTACTATGTAGTGATCTTTATGTGATACAGACACCTACATTACATGTTATATTACTATATAGTGATCTTTATGTGATACAGACACCTACATTACATGTTATGTTACTATGTAGTGATCTTTATGTGATACAGACACCTACATTACATGTTATGTTACTATGTAGTGATCTTTATGTGATACAGACACCTACATTACATGTTATGTTACTATGTAGTGATCTTTATGTGATACAGACACCTACATTACATGTTATGTTACTATATAGTGATCTTTATGTGACACAGACACCTACATTACATGTTATGTTACTATGTAGTGATATTTATGTGATACAGACACCTACATTACATGTTATGTTACTATGTAGTGATCTTTATGTGATACAGACACCTACATTACATGTTATGTTACTATGTAGTGATCTTTATGTGATACAGACACCTACATTACATGTTATATTACTATGTAGTGATCTTTATGTGATACAGACACCTACATTACATGTTATGTTACTATGTAGTGATATTTATGTGATACAGACACCTACATTGCATGTTATGTTACTAAGCAGTGATCTTTATGTGATACAGACACCTACATTACATGTTATGTTACTATGTAGTGATCTTTATGTGATACAGACACCTACATTACATGTTATGTTACTATGTAGTGATCTTTATGTGATACAGACACCTACATTACATGTTATGTTACTATGTAGTTATCTTTATGTGATACAGACACCTACATTACATGTTATGTTACTATGTAGTAATATTTATGTGATACAGACACCTACATTACATGTTATGTTACTATGTAGCGATATTTATGTGATACAGACACCTACATTACATGTTATGTTACTATGTGGTGATCTTTATGTGATACAGACACCTACATTACATATAATTTTACTATTTAGTGATCTTTATGTGATACAGACACCTACATTACATGTTATGTTACTATGTAGTGATCTTTATGTGATACAGACACCTACATTACATGTTATGTTACTATGTAGTGATCTTTATGTGATACAGACACCTACATTACATGTTACGTTACTATGTAGTGATCTTTATGTGATACAGACACCTACATTACATATAATTTTACTATTTAGTGATATTTATGTGATACAGACACCTACATTACATGTTATGTTACTATGTAGTGATCTTTATGTGATACAGACACCTACATTACATGTTATGTTACTATGTAGTGATATTTATGTGATACAGACACCTACATTATATGTTATGTTACTATGTAGTGATCTTTATGTGATACAGACACCTACATTACATGTTATGTTACTATGTAGTGATCTTTATGTGATACAGACACCTACATTACATGTTACGTTACTATGTAGTGATCTTTATGTGATACAGACACCTACATTACATATAATTTTACTATTTAGTGATATTTATGTGATACAGACACCTACATTACATGTTATGTTACTATGTAGTTATCTTTATGTGATACAGACACCTACATTACATGTTATGTTACTATGTAGTGATATTTATGTGATACAGACACCTACATTACATGTTATGTTACTATGTAGCGATATTTATGTGATACAGACACCTACATTACATGTTATGTTACTATGTAGTGATCTTTATGTGATACAGACACCTACATTACATGTTATGTTACTATGTAGTGATCTTTATGTGATACAGACACCTACATTACATGTTATGTTACTATGTAGTGATCTTTATGTGATACAGACACCTACATTACATGTTACGTTACTATGTAGTGATCTTTATGTGATACAGACACCTACATTACATGTTACGTTACTATGTAGCGATATTTATGTGATACAGACACCTACATTACATGTTATGTTACTATGTAGTGATCTTTTTGTGATACAGACACCTACATTACATGTTATGTTACTATGTAGTGATCTTTAGGTGATACAGACACCTACATTACATGTTATGTTACTATGTAGTGATCTTTATGTGATACAGACACCTACATTACATGTTATGTTACTATGTAGTGATCTTTATGTGATACAGACACCTACATTGCATGTTATGTTACTATGTAGTGATCTTTATGTGATACAGACACCTACATTACATGTTATGTTACTATGTAGTGATCTTTATGTGATACAGACACCTACATTACATGTTATGTTACTATGTAGTGATATTTATGTGATACAGACACCTACATTACATGTTATGTTACTATGTAGTGATCTTTATGTGATACAGACACCTACATTACATATAATTTTACTATTTAGTGATATTTATGTGATACAGACACCTACATTACATGTTATGTTACTATGTAGTGATCTTTATGTGATACAGACACCTACATTACATATTATGTTACTATGTAGTGATCTTTATGTGATACAGACACCTACATTACATGTTATGTTACTATGTAGTGATCTTTATGTGATACAGACACCTACATTACATGTTATGTTACTATGTAGTGATCTTTATGTGATACAGACACCTACATTACATGTTACGTTACTATGTAGTGATCTTTATGTGATACAGACACCTACATTACATGTTATGTTACTATGTAGCGATATTTATGTGATACAGACACCTACATTACATGTTATGTTACTATGTAGTGATATTTATGTGATACAGACACCTACATTACATGTTATGTTACTATGTAGTGATCTTTATGTGATACAGACACCTACATTACATGTTATGTTACTATGTAGTGATCTTTTTGTGATACAGACACCTACATTACATGTTATGTTACTATGTAGTGATCTTTAGGTGATACAGACACCTACATTACATGTTATGTTACTATGTAGTGATCTTTATGTGATACAGACACCTACATTACATGTTATGTTACTATGTAGTGATCTTTATGTGATACAGACACCTACATTGCATGTTATGTTACTATGTAGTGTTCTTTATGTGATACAGACACCTACATTACATGTTATGTTACTATGTAGTGATCTTTATGTGATACAGACACCTACATTACATGTTATGTTACTATGTAGTCATCTTTATGTGATACAGACACCTACATTACATGTTATGTTACTATGTAGTGATCTTTATGTGATACAGACACCTACATTACATGTCATGTTACTATGTAGTTATCTTTATGTGATACAGACACCTACATTACATGTTATGTTACTATGCAGTGATATTTATGTGATACAGACACCTACATTACATGTTATGTTACTATGTAGTGATCTTTATGTGATACAGACACCTACATTACATGTCATGTTACTATGTAGTTATCTTTATGTGATACAGACACCTACATTACATGTTATGTTACTATGCAGTGATATTTATGTGATACAGACACCTACATTACATGTTATGTTACTATGTAGCGATATTTATGTGATACAGACACCTACATTACATGTTATGTTACTATGTAGTGATCTTTATGTGATACAGACACCTACATTACATGTTATGTTACTATGTAGTGATCTTTATGTGATACAGACACCTACATTAAATGTTATGTTACTATGTGGTGATCTTTATGTGATACAGACACCTACATTACATATAATTTTACTATTTAGTGATCTTTATGTGATACAGACACCTACATTACATGTTATGTTACTATGTAGTGATCTTTATGTGATACAGACACCTACATTACATGTTATGTTACTATGTAGTGATCTTTATGTTATACAGACACCTACATTACATGTTATGTTACTATATAGTGATATTTATGTGATACAGACACCTACATTACATGTTATGTTACTATGTAGTGATCTTTATGTGATACAGACACCTACATTACATGTTATGTTACTATGTAGTGATCTTTATGTGATACAGACACCTACATTACATGTTATGTTACTATGTGGTGATCTTTATGTGATACAGACACCTACATTACATATAATTTTACTATTTAGTGATCTTTATGTGATACAGACACCTACATTACATGTTATGTTACTATGTAGTGATCTTTATGTGATACAGACACCTACATTACATGTTACGTTACTATGTAGTGATCTTTATGTGATACAGACACCTACATTACATGTTATGTTACTATATAGTGATCTTTATGTGACACAGACACCTACATTAGATGTTATGTTACTATGTAGTGATATTTATGTGATACAGACACCTACATTACATGTTATGTTACTATGTAGTGATCTTTATGTGATACAGACACCTACATTACATGTTATGTTACTATGCAGTGATCTTTATGTGATACAGACACCTACATTACATGTTATATTACTATGTAGTGATCTTTATGTGATACAGACACCTACATTACATGTTATGTTACTATGTAGTGATATTTATGTGATACAGACACCTACATTGCATGTTATGTTACTAAGCAGTGATCTTTATGTGATACAGACACCTACATTACATGTTATGTTACTATGTAGTGATCTTTATGTGATACAGACACCTACATTACATGTTATGTTACTATGTAGTGATCTTTATGTGATACAGACACCTACATTACATGTTATGTTACTATGTAGTTATCTTTATGTGATACAGACACCTACATTACATGTTATGTTACTATGTAGTAATATTTATGTGATACAGACACCTACATTACATGTTATGTTACTATGTAGCGATATTTATGTGATACAGACACCTACATTACATGTTATGTTACTATGTGGTGATCTTTATGTGATACAGACACCTACATTACATATAATTTTACTATTTAGTGATCTTTATGTGATACAGACACCTACATTACATGTTATGTTACTATGTAGTGATCTTTATGTGATACAGACACCTACATTACATGTTATGTTACTATGTAGTGATCTTTATGTGATACAGACACCTACATTACATGTTACGTTACTATGTAGTGATCTTTATGTGATACAGACACCTACATTACATATAATTTTACTATTTAGTGATATTTATGTGATACAGACACCTACATTACATGTTATGTTACTATGTAGTGATCTTTATGTGATACAGACACCTACATTACATGTTATGTTACTATGTAGTGATCTTTATGTGATACAGACACCTACATTACATGTTACGTTACTATGTAGTGATCTTTATGTGATACAGACACCTACATTACATGTTATGTTACTATGTAGCGATATTTATGTGATACAGACACCTACATTACATGTTATGTTACTATGTAGTTATCTTTATGTGATACAGACACCTACATTACATGTTATGTTACTATGTAGTGATATTTATGTGATACAGACACCTACATTACATGTTATGTTACTATGTAGTTATCTTTATGTGATACAGACACCTACATTACATGTTATGTTACTATGTAGTGATATTTATGTGATACAGACACCTACATTACATGTTATGTTACTATGTAGCGATATTTATGTGATACAGACACCTACATTACATGTTATGTTACTATGTAGTGATCTTTATGTGATACAGACACCTACATTACATGTTATGTTACTATGTAGTGATCTTTATGTGATACAGACACCTACATTACATGTTATGTTACTATGTAGTGATCTTTATGTGATACAGACACCTACATTACATGTTACGTTACTATGTAGTGATCTTTATGTGATACAGACACCTACATTACATGTTACGTTACTATGTAGCGATATTTATGTGATACAGACACCTACATTACATGTTATGTTACTATGTAGTGATCTTTTTGTGATACAGACACCTACATTACATGTTATGTTACTATGTAGTGATCTTTAGGTGATACAGACACCTACATTACATGTTATGTCACTATGTAGTGATCTTTATGTGATACAGACACCTACATTACATGTTATGTTACTATGTAGTGATCTTTATGTGATACAGACACCTACATTGCATGTTATGTTACTATGTAGTGATCTTTATGTGATACAGACACCTACATTACATGTTATGTTACTATGTAGTGATCTTTATGTGATACAGACACCTACATTACATGTTATGTTACTATGTAGTGATCTTTATGTGATACAGACACCTACATTACATATAATTTTACTATTTAGTGATATTTATGTGATACAGACACCTACATTACATGTTATGTTACTATGTAGTGATCTTTATGTGATACAGACACCTACATTACATGTTATGTTACTATGTAGTGATCTTTATGTGATACAGACACCTACATTACATGTTATATTACTATGTAGTGATCTTTATGTGATACAGACACCTACATTACATGTTATGTTACTATGTAGTGATATTTATGTGATACAGACACCTACATTGCATGTTATGTTACTAAGCAGTGATCTTTATGTGATACAGACACCTACATTACATGTTATGTTACTATGTAGTGATCTTTATGTGATACAGACACCTACATTACATGTTATGTTACTATGTAGTGATCTTTATGTGATACAGACACCTACATTACATATAATTTTACTATTTAGTGATATTTATGTGATACAGACACCTACATTACATGTTATGTTACTATGTAGTGATCTTTATGTGATACAGACACCTACATTACATATAATTTTACTATTTAGTGATATTTATGTGATACAGACACCTACATTACATGTTATGTTACTATGTAGTGATCTTTATGTGATACAGACACCTACATTACATATTATGTTACTATGTAGTGATCTTTATGTGATACAGACACCTACATTACATGTTATGTTACTATGTAGTGATCTTTATGTGATACAGACACCTACATTACATGTTATGTTACTATGTAGTGATCTTTATGTGATACAGACACCTACATTACATGTTACGTTACTATGTAGTGATCTTTATGTGATACAGACACCTACATTACATGTTATGTTACTATGTAGCGATATTTATGTGATACAGACACCTACATTACATGTTATGTTACTATGTAGTGATATTTATGTGATACAGACACCTACATTACATGTTATGTTACTATGTAGTGATCTTTATGTGATACAGACACCTACATTACATGTTATGTTACTATGTAGTGATCTTTTTGTGATACAGACACCTACATTACATGTTATGTTACTATGTAGTGATCTTTATGTGATACAGACACCTACATTACATGTTATGTTACTATGTAGTGATCTTTAGGTGATACAGACACCTACATTACATGTTATGTTACTATGTAGTGATCTTTATGTGATACAGACACCTACATTACATGTTATGTTACTATGTAGTGATCTTTATGTGATACAGACACCTACATTGCATGTTATGTTACTATGTAGTGTTCTTTATGTGATACAGACACCTACATTACATGTTATGTTACTATGTAGTGATCTTTATGTGATACAGACACCTACATTACATGTCATGTTACTATGTAGTTATCTTTATGTGATACAGACACCTACATTACATGTTATGTTACTATGCAGTGATATTTATGTGATACAGACACCTACATTACATGTTATGTTACTATGTAGCGATATTTATGTGATACAGACACCTACATTACATGTTATGTTACTATGTAGTGATCTTTATGTGATACAGACACCTACATTACATGTTATGTTACTATGTAGTGATCTTTATGTGATACAGACACCTACATTAAATGTTATGTTACTATGTGGTGATCTTTATGTGATACAGACACCTACATTACATATAATTTTACTATTTAGTGATCTTTATGTGATACAGACACCTACATTACATGTTATGTTACTATGTAGTGATCTTTATGTGATACAGACACCTACATTACATGTTATGTTACTATGTAGTGATCTTTATGTGATACAGACACCTACATTACATGTTATGTTACTATGTAGTGATCTTTATGTGATACAGACACCTACATTACATGTTATGTTACTATGTAGTGATCTTTATGTGATACAGACACCTACATTACATGTTATGTTACTATGTGGTGATCTTTATGTGATACAGACACCTACATTACATATAATTTTACTATTTAGTGATCTTTATGTGATACAGACACCTACATTACATGTTATGTTACTATGTAGTGATCTTTATGTGATACAGACACCTACATTACATGTTACGTTACTATGTAGTGATCTTTATGTGATACAGACACCTACATTACATGTTATGTTACTATATAGTGATCTTTATGTGACACAGACACCTACATTACATGTTATGTTACTATGTAGTGATATTTATGTGATACAGACACCTACATTACATGTTATGTTACTATGTAGTGATCTTTATGTGATACAGACACCTACATTACATGTTATGTTACTATGTAGTGATCTTTATGTGATACAGACACCTACATTACATGTTATATTACTATGTAGTGATCTTTATGTGATACAGACACCTACATTACATGTTATGTTACTATGTAGTGATATTTATGTGATACAGACACCTACATTGCATGTTATGTTACTAAGCAGTGATCTTTATGTGATACAGACACCTACATTACATGTTATGTTACTATATAGTGATCTTTATGTGATACAGACACCTACATTACATGTTATGTTACTCTGTAGTGATCTTTATGTGATACAGACACCTACATTACATGTTATGTTACTATGTAGTGATCTTTATGTGATACAGACACCTACATTACATGTTATGTTACTATGTAGTGATCTTTATGTGATACAGACACCTACATTACATGTTATGTTACTATGTAGTTATCTTTATGTGATACAGACACCTACATTACATGTTATGTTACTATGTAGTGATCTTTATGTGATACAGACACCTACATTACGTGTTATGTTACTATATAGTGATCTTTATGTGATACAGACACCTACATTACATGTTATGTTACTATGTAGTGATCTTTATGTGATACAGACACCTACATTACATGTTATGTTACTATGTAGTGATCTTTATGTGATACAGACACCTACATTACATGTTATGTTACTATGTAGTGATCTTTATGTGATACAGACACCTACATTACATGTTATGTTACTATGTAGTGATCTTTATGTGATACAGACACCTACATTACATGTTATGTTACTATGTAGCGATATTTATGTGATACAGACACCTACATTACATGTAATGTTACTATGTGGTGATCTTTATGTGATACAGACACCTACATTACATATAATTTTACTATTTAGTGATCTTTATGTGATACAGACACCTACATTACATGTTATGTTACTATGTAGTGATCTTTATGTGATACAGACACCTACATTACATGTTATGTTACTATGTAGTGATCTTTATGTGATACAGACACCTACATTACATGTTACGTTACTATGTAGTGATCTTTATGTGATACAGACACCTACATTACATATAATTTTACTATTTAGTGATATTTATGTGATACAGACACCTACATTACATGTTATGTTACTATGTAGTGATCTTTATGTGATACAGACACCTACATTACATGCTATGTTACTATGTAGTGATCTTTATGTGATACAGACACCTACATTACATGTTACGTTACTATGTAGTGATCTTTATGTGATACAGACACCTACATTACATATAATTTTACTATTTAGTGATATTTATGTGATACAGACACCTACATTACATGTTATGTTACTATGTAGTTATCTTTATGTGATACAGACACCTACATTACATGTTATGTTACTATGTAGTGATATTTATGTGATACAGACACCTACATTACATGTTATATTACTATGTAGCGATATTTATGTGATACAGACACCTACATTACATGTTATGTTACTATGTAGTGATCTTTATGTGATACAGACACCTACATTACATGTTATGTTACTATGTAGTGATCTTTATGTGATACAGACACCTACATTACATGTTATGTTACTATGTAGTGATCTTTATGTGATACAGACACCTACATTACATGTTACGTTACTATGTAGTGATCTTTATGTGATACAGACACCTACATTACATGTTATGTTACTATGTAGTGATCTTTATGTGATACAGACACCTACATTACATGTTATGTTACTATGTAGTGATCTTTATGTGATACAGACACCTACATTATATGTTATGTTACTATGTAGTGATCTTTTTGTGATACAGACACCTACATTACATGTTATGTTACTATGTAGTGATCTTTATGTGATACAGACACCTACATTACATGTTATGTTACTATGTAGTGATCTTTATGTGATACAGACACCTACATTACATGTTATGTTACTATGTAGTGATCTTTATGTGATACAGACACCTACATTGCATGTTATGTTACTATGTAGTGATCTTTATGTGATACAGACACCTACATTACATGTTATGTTACTATGTAGTGATCTTTATGTGATACAGACACCTACATTACATGTTATGTTACTATGTAGTGATATTTATGTGATACAGACACCTACATTACATGTTATGTTACTATGTAGTGATCTTTATGTGATACAGACACCTACATTACATATAATTTTACTATTTAGTGATATTTATGTGATACAGACACCTACATTACATGTTATGTTACTATGTAGTGATCTTTATGTGATACAGACACCTACATTACATGTTATGTTACTATGTAGTGATCTTTATGTGATACAGACACCTACATTACATGTTACGTTACTATGTAGTGATCTTTATGTGATACAGACACCTACATTACATGTTATGTTACTATGTAGTGATATTTATGTGATACAGACACCTACATTACATGTTATGTTACTATGTAGTGATCTTTATGTGATACAGACACCTACATTACATGTTATGTTACTATGTAGTGATCTTTATGTGATACAGACACCTACATTACATGTTACGTTACTATGTAGTGATCTTTATGTGATACAGACACCTACATTACATGTTATGTTACTATGTAGTGATCTTTATGTGATACAGACACCTACATTACATATAATTTTACTATTTAGTGATATTTATGTGATACAGACACCTACATTACATGTTATGTTACTATGTAGTGATCTTTATGTGATACAGACACCTACATTACATGTTATGTTACTATGTAGTGATCTTTATGTGATACAGACACCTACATTACATTATGTTACTATGTAGTGATCTTTATGTGATACAGACACCTACATTACATGTTATGTTACTATGTAGTGATCTTTATGTGATACAGACACCTACATTACATGTTATGTTACTATGTAGTGATCTTTATGTGATACAGACACCTACATTACATATAATTTTACTATTTAGTGATATTTATGTGATACAGACACCTACATTACATGTTATGTTACTATGTAGTGATCTTTATGTGATACAGACACCTACATTACATGTTATGTTACTATGTAGTGATCTTTATGTGATACAGACACCTACATTACATGTTATGTTACTATGTAGTGATCTTTATGTGATACAGACACCTACATTACATGTTATGTTACTATGTAGTGATCTTTTTGTGATACAGACACCTACATTACATGTTATGTTACTATGTAGTGATCTTTATGTGATACAGACACCTACATTACATGTTATGTTACTATGTAGTGATCTTTAGGTGATACAGACACCTACATTACATGTTATGTTACTATGTAGTGATATTTATGTGATACAGACACCTACATTACATGTTATGTTACTATGTAGTGATCTTTATGTGATACAGACACCTACATTACATGTTATGTTACTATGTAGTGATCTTTATGTGATACAGACACCTACATTACATGTTATATTACTATGTAGTGATCTTTATGTGATACAGACACCTACATTACATGTTATGTTACTATGTAGTGATATTTATGTGATACAGACACCTACATTGCATGTTATGTTACTAAGCAGTGATCTTTATGTGATACAGACACCTACATTACATGTTATGTTACTATATAGTGATCTTTATGTGATACAGACACCTACATTACATGTTATGTTACTCTGTAGTGATCTTTATGTGATACAGACACCTACATTACATGTTATGTTACTATGTAGTGATCTTTATGTGATACAGACACCTACATTACATGTTATGTTACTATGTAGTGATCTTTATGTGATACAGACACCTACATTACATGTTATGTTACTATGTAGTTATCTTTATGTGATACAGACACCTACATTACATGTTATGTTACTATGTAGTGATCTTTATGTGATACAGACACCTACATTACGTGTTATGTTACTATATAGTGATCTTTATGTGATACAGACACCTACATTACATGTTATGTTACTATGTAGTGATCTTTATGTGATACAGACACCTGCATTACATGTTATGTTACTATGTAGTGATCTTTATGTGATACAGACACCTACATTACATGTTATGTTACTATGTAGTGATCTTTATGTGATACAGACACCTACATTACATGTTATGTTACTATGTAGTGATCTTTATGTGATACAGACACGTACATTACATGTTATGTTACTATGTAGTGATCTTTATGTGATACAGACACCTACATTACATGTTATGTTACTATGTAGTAATATTTATGTGATACAGACACCTACATTACATGTTATGTTACTATGTAGCGATATTTATGTGATACAGACACCTACATTACATGTTATGTTACTATGTGGTGATCTTTATGTGATACAGACACCTACATTACATATAATTTTACTATTTAGTGATCTTTATGTGATACAGACACCTACATTACATGTTACGTTACTATGTAGTGATCTTTATGTGATACAGACACCTACATTACATGTTATGTTACTATGTAGTGATCTTTATGTGATACAGACACCTACATTACATGTTACGTTACTATGTAGTGATCTTTATGTGATACAGACACCTACATTACATATAATTTTACTATTTAGTGATATTTATGTGATACAGACACCTACATTACATGTTATGTTACTATGTAGTGATCTTTATGTGATACAGACACCTACATTACATGTTATGTTACTATGTAGTGATCTTTATGTGATACAGACACCTACATTACATGTTACGTTACTATGTAGTGATCTTTATGTGATACAGACACCTACATTACATATAATTTTACTATTTAGTGATATTTATGTGATACAGACACCTACATTACATGTTATGTTACTATGTAGTTATCTTTATGTGATACAGACACCTACATTACATGTTATGTTACTATGTAGTGATATTTATGTGATACAGACACCTACATTACATGTTATGTTACTATGTAGCGATATTTATGTGATACAGACACCTACATTACATGTTATGTTACTATGTAGTGATCTTTATGTGATACAGACACCTACATTACATGTTATGTTACTATGTAGTGATCTTTATGTGATACAGACACCTACATTACATGTTATGTTACTATGTAGTGATCTTTATGTGATACAGACACCTACATTACATGTTACGTTACTATGTAGTGATCTTTATGTGATACAGACACCTACATTACATGTTACGTTACTATGTAGCGATATTTATGTGATACAGACACCTACATTACATGTTATGTTACTATGTAGTGATCTTTTTGTGATACAGACACCTACATTACATGTTATGTTACTATGTAGTGATCTTTAGGTGATACAGACACCTACATTACATGTTATGTTACTATGTAGTGATCTTTATGTGATACAGACACCTACATTACATGTTATGTTACTATGTAGTGATCTTTATGTGATACAGACACCTACATTGCATGTTATGTTACTATGTAGTGATCTTTATGTGATACAGACACCTACATTACATGTTATGTTACTATGTAGTGATCTTTATGTGATACAGACACCTACATTACATGTTATGTTACTATGTAGTGATATTTATGTGATACAGACACCTACATTACATGTTATGTTACTATGTAGTGATCTTTATGTGATACAGACACCTACATTACATATAATTTTACTATTTAGTGATATTTATGTGATACAGACACCTACATTACATGTTATGTTACTATGTAGTGATCTTTATGTGATACAGACACCTACATTACATGTTATGTTACTATGTAGTGATCTTTATGTGATACAGACACCTACATTACATGTTACGTTACTATGTAGTGATCTTTATGTGATACAGACACCTACATTACATGTTATGTTACTATGTAGTGATATTTATGTGATACAGACACCTACATTACATGTTATGTTACTATGTAGTGATCTTTATGTGATACAGACACCTACATTACATATAATTTTACTATTTAGTGATATTTATGTGATACAGACACCTACATTACATGTTATGTTACTATGTAGTGATCTTTATGTGATACAGACACCTACATTACATGTTATGTTACTATGTAGTGATCTTTATGTGATACAGACACCTACATTACATGTTACGTTACTATGTAGTGATCTTTATGTGATACAGACACCTACATTACATGTTATGTTACTATGTAGTGATCTTTATGTGATACAGACACCTACATTACATATAATTTTACTATTTAGTGATATTTATGTGATACAGACACCTACATTACATGTTATGTTACTATGTAGTGATCTTTATGTGATACAGACACCTACATTACATGTTATGTTACTATGTAGTGATCTTTATGTGATACAGACACCTACATTACATGTTATGTTACTATGTAGCGATATTTATGTGATACAGACACCTACATTACATGTTATGTTACTATGTAGTGATATTTATGTGATACAGACACCTACATTACATGTTATGTTACTATGTAGTGATCTTTATGTGATACAGACACCTACATTACATGTTATGTTACTATGTAGTGATCTTTTTGTGATACAGACACCTACATTACATGTTATGTTACTATGTAGTGATCTTTAGGTGATACAGACACCTACATTACATGTTATGTTACTATGTAGTGATCTTTATGTGATACAGACACCTACATTACATGTTATGTTACTATGTAGTGATCTTTATGTGATACAGACACCTACATTGCATGTTATGTTACTATGTAGTGTTCTTTATGTGATACAGACACCTACATTACATGTTATGTTACTATGTAGTGATCTTTATGTGATACAGACACCTACATTACATGTCATGTTACTATGTAGTTATCTTTATGTGATACAGACACCTACATTACATGTTATGTTACTATGCAGTGATATTTATGTGATACAGACACCTACATTACATGTTATGTTACTATGTAGCGATATTTATGTGATACAGACACCTACATTACATGTTATGTTACTATGTAGTGATCTTTATGTGATACAGACACCTACATTACATGTTATGTTACTATGTAGTGATCTTTATGTGATACAGACACCTACATTACATGTTATATTACTATGTAGTGATCTTTATGTGATACAGACACCTACATTATATGTTATGTTACTATGTAGTTATATTTATGTGATACAGACACCTACATTACATGTTATGTTACTATGTAGTGATCTTTATGTGATACAGACACCTACATTACATGTTATGTTACTGTGTAGTGATCTTTATGTGATACAGACACCTACATTATACGTTATGTTACTATGCAGTGATCTTTATGTGATACAGACACCTACATTACATGTTATGTTACTATGTGGTGATCTTTATGTGATACAGACACCTACATTACATATAATTTTACTATTTAGTGATCTTTATGTGATACAGACACCTACATTACATGTTATGTTACTATGTAGTGATCTTTATGTGATACAGACACCTACATTACATGTTATGTTACTATGTAGTGATCTTTATGTGATACAGACACCTACATTACATGTTATGTTACTATGTAGTGATCTTTATGTGATACAGACACCTACATTACATGTTATGTTACTATGTAGTGATCTTTATGTGATACAGACACCTACATTACATGTTATGTTACTATGTGGTGATCTTTATGTGATACAGACACCTACATTACATATAATTTTACTATTTAGTGATCTTTATGTGATACAGACACCTACATTACATGTTATGTTACTATGTAGTGATCTTTATGTGATACAGACACCTACATTACATGTTACGTTACTATGTAGTGATCTTTATGTGATACAGACACCTACATTACATGTTATGTTACTATGTAGTGATATTTATGCGATACAGACACCTACATTACATGTTATGTTACTATGTAGCGATATTTATGTGATACAGACACCTACATTACATGTTACGTTACTATGTAGCTTTAACTATGCCGTACCCCAAACTTTGAGGGAACCCCCCCAACACCTATTAATGAACCATCAAATTCCCTTAGCTTAGATTTGTGGGGCATTAGCTCATCTAGCTGTGTGTAGTACCTGTGGGATAGAATAGATCCATAGTTATATAGCACTGACATATTTATTTTACCCTTTGTATAGCACTGTAGTATGTACTGTACCCCTGTATAATACCACAGTATGTACTGTACACTTTATGTAGCACTGACGTATTTATTTTACCCTGTGTATAACACTGTAGTAAGTACTGTACCCCTGTATAATACCACAGTATGTACTGTACACTTTATGTAGTACTGACGTATTTATTTTACCCTTTATATAATACTGTAGTATGTACTGTACCCCTGTATAATACACAGTATGTACTGTAAACTTTATGTAGCACTGACGTATTTATTTTACCCTTTGTATAGTACTGTAGTATGTACTGTACCCCTGTATAATACCACAGTATGTACTGTACACTTTATGTAGTACTGACATATTTATTTTACCATTTGTATAGCACTGTAGTATGTACTGTACCCCTGTATAATACCACAGTATGTACTGTACGCTTTATGTAGCACTGATGTATTTATTTTACCCTTTGTATAGTACTGTAGTATGTACTGTACCCCTGTATAATACCACAGTATGTACTGTACACTTTATGTAGCACTGACGTATTTATTTTACCCTTTGTATAGTACTGTAGTATGTACTGTACCCCTGTATAATACCACAGTATGTACTGTACGCTTTATGTAGCACTGACATATTTATTTTACCCTTTGTATAGTACTGTAGTATGGACTGTACCCCTGTATAATACCACAGTATGTACTGTACACTTTATGTAGCACTGATGTATTTATTTTACCCTTTGTATAGTACTGTAGTATGTACTATACCCCTGTATAATACCACAGTATGTACTGTACACTTTATGTAGCACTGACGTATTTATTTTACCCTTTGTATAGCACTGTAGTATGTACTATACCCCTGTATAATACCACAGTATGTACTGTACACTTTATGTAGCACTGACGTATTTATTTTACCCTTTGTATAGTACTGTAGTATGTACTATACCCCTGTATAATATCACAGTATGTACTGTACCCCTGTATAATAGCACAGTATGTACTGTACACTTTATGTAGCACTGACGTATTTATTTTACCCTTTGTATAGCACTGTAGTATGTATTGTACCCCTGTATAGTACCACAGTATGTACTGCACACTTTATGTAGCACTGATGTATTTATTTTACCCTTTGTATAGTACTGTAGTATGTACTGTACCCCTGTATAATACCACAGTATGTACTGTACACTTTATGTAGCACTGACGTATTTATTTTACCCTTTGTATAGTACTGTAGTATGTACTGTACGCCTGTATAATACCACAGTATGTACTGTACACTTTATGTAACACTGACGTATTTATTTTACCCTTTGTATAGTACTGTAGTATGTACTGTACCCCTGTATAATACCACAGTATGTACTTCACACTTTATGTAGCACTGACGTATTTATTTTACCCTTTGTATAGTACTGTAGTATGTACTGTACCCCTGTATAGTACCACAGTATGTACTTGTTACAGAAGCATTAGTTATTTTGTTGTGAAGAAACTTATTTCCCAGCAGCAATGCCTGAACCAGCCAAGCCAGCGCCTAAGAAGGGCTCCAAGAAAACTGTAACAAGTATCATTTCATAAAGGGTTAACTCTGTTCAGTTTTGAGAAAACTATTTTCTGAGGCAGGTTTCCTAGCATATTGTGTACTGTAATTAAGTTTGTGATAAGCATTCACTGCTAGGTGATAAGAAGGACTCAATTGTTTTCTTGTGTGTACTTGTTATCTGCGGTGGCCTGTCCAAGGGCTTTGTCTAAATGTGTGATGGGGGATTTTATGCTTCCCCCCCTGGGAGTGCCCTGTGTGCATGTAACCTAAATAAAAAGCAGGCTGGGCATCCCAGTCCTCGGTTCTTGGTTGTCCCTCAATCGCAGCGTTGACTCGTTTTTGTGGGCAGAAGGGTATCCTAGCTGTACTACAGCTAAAGGGGATTATTCTACATTTGCGAGACTCATATAGAATACTATGGAAAGCAGTTTCTCCCCTCTTCAGCAATAGGAATCCAGGCTACTAAGCGGTCCATCTCTCAGCGAGACTAAGGGTAACCGTAACATTTGGCGGCAGCGGTGGGATTTTTCCTGGATTTCCTAGGAGAGGTACAGAACGGATGGAGAGCGCTTACGAAAAATTGAAGCGTACAACCCTAAAGGATTTACTTGAAAGCAGAGGGGGGTACGCCAGCAACCGGCCGAGGAGAGAGCTGATCGCAGAATTGACCGAACTGGATCAGAGCTTCACAATGGCGGAAACACCGACCACGATTAGTGACGAAAAAACCAGGATTGTTCAGGAGAGGCTCTCACTGTACGGGCCGAACCCCTCCATGGAATTGGTACATCAGTTGATGGCGGAAGCGGACAAGGATATACGAGAGACTCGAGCCCACGAACTCAACCTAGCGAACGCACACCACAATGCTGAAGCCCCGCAGGTAATCATCCCTGTCGAAAATGCTGGGAGGCCCAAGATACCCTATGCGGCATTTCGACCGTTCCTAGAGAGCGAGACAGGGATTGATGAATATTTGGCGGACTTCGAAAGGCAATGTGCCCTGCACCAGATTCCCAACAGGGAGTGGCCCACGATATTGTCTGGGAAACTATCCGGGCGAGCCCTGGAAGCCTTTCGTACTCTGGGTGCTGAGGAAGTGACACAGTATGAGCTAGTTAAGGAGACACTGTTGCGACGGTACGCAGTAACTCCGGACGCGTATCGCCGACAGTTTCGGGGCACGAAAAAGAAGCCTAACGATACCCATATGGAATGGGCGCACCGAATGCGGAGAGCGGCAAATCACTGGATGAGCGGAAGTAAAGCGGTGACTGGTGAGGAAATTTTACAATTGTTTCTCTTAGAACATTTTTATAATGGCATGGAACAGCAAGGGAAGGAATGGCTGCGAGACAGGCGACCTTCTACCTTAGAAGAAGCAGCCAAATTGGCCGATGAACATTATGACTCCCGTCTTCACGAACCCAGAGAGGTTTACCGTGCACCCCCTCGTGCTGAATTCCGAGCCCCGGTGCCCGCAGGGCCCGCCCGACACTCAGGACCACCCAATAACAGCTCTGAGCGTCCCAGACCGACTTGCCACCGATGCAAGCAACCAGGGCATTTCATGGCTAGCTGCCCCCTTAATACGCACCAGACACCCAGGAATTACAATTACCCCTCTGGGGCATATCGTCCGGCCCGGACCCTCTGTGTTAACCAAGAGGCCCCTATGGAGGAATATTTGGGGCCGCTTCACGAGGCGGACCCTGTATATGCTGCCTCAGATAACCGCCAGCACCATCGGCAGAAGGTATGGCTCGAGGGGCGATCTACCGAGGGATTGAGAGACACAGGGGCTACTATCACGCTGGTACAGAGTCATTTGGTGCCGGAGCACAAGCGATCTGGACAGACTGTGGCCGTTAGAGTGGCGCGGGGGGATGTGTACAAAATTCCAACAGCTAAAGTGCATCTTGATTGGGGAGCGGGAAAGGGGGCTGTGAACGTGGGCATAATGGATAATTTACCTGCCGAAGTACTACTGGGCAATGATTTGGGCCCCATGACTTCTGCCTATGCTCCAGTATGCAACAACGAGGCGGACCCAGTGACTACACGGGCCCAAGCCCGGACGGAGCGAGAACTCTCACCAGTGCGGGAGACACAGGTAAGACCTACCCCGACCTTGCCTGACATGTTAGGCCCCATACCCTGGGACACCCCAGATGCTTTCGAGACAGAGTCTAAGACTGACCCGACCTTACAAAAGTACCGGGAACGAGCAGAGACCGGAGGGGGCGGGGAAGATAATGAAACATTCTTATGGGAAAAAGGGAAACTATACCGCTGGACAGAGAAAAGGGGACAGCGTAGGCGACAGCTGGTAGTGCCCCACAAATACCGTCAAGAAATCCTCAAGATAGGCCACGACATCCCCTTAGCAGGCCACCTAGCTGTAACCCGTACCCTACACCGCATTACTCACACGTTCTTTTGGCCAGGGGTACACGCTGACGTTAGAACTTACTGTAACACCTGCGATGTGTGTCAACGAGTAGGAAGGCGAGGCGATCACCCTAAAGCCCATCTAGTAAATATGCCCATTGTAGAGGAACCCTTCAGCCGGGTTGCTATTGACCTAGTGGGACCACTGGCTACCCCTAGTCCCTCCGGTAAGCGCTACATTCTTACCGTAGTGGATTACGCTACCAGGTACCCAGAGGCTGTCGCCCTATCCAACATACAAGCGGATACGGTAGCGAATGCACTAGTACAGGTGTTCTCCCGGGTAGGATTTCCAAAAGAAATCCTATCCGACCGAGGCACCCAATTTACGGCTGAATTGACCCAACAACTCTGGCAGGTTTGCAAAATTAAGTCCCTCCTGAGCTCCCCATACCACCCCCAGACGAACGGGCTGTGTGAGAGGTTCAATGGGACCCTCAAGCAAATGCTCAAGACGTTCACTCAGGAATACCGAGACTGGGAACGCTTCCTGCCGCACCTCCTTTTTGCTTATCGGGAGGTGCCCCAGGAAACGACAGGGTTCTCTCCCTTCGAGTTGCTCTACGGAAGAAAGGTACGGGGACCCCTAAACCTGATCCGGGAGCACTGGGAGGGAGAGATGGAGACTGACGGTGTCCCCATTGTGCCATACGTGCTGGAACTCAGGGACCGAATGGAGCAATTAGCCAAATCTGTGCGGGCTAATCTCCAGTCGGCCCAGAAAAGACAGAAAGTATGGTACGATCGGGGGGCCCGAAAGAGAATCTTTACCATAGGACAAAAGGTGTTAGTACTTAAGCCGGTGAAGACAGACAAATTGCAGGCGTCCTGGCAGGGCCCCTACCAGATCATAGAGAAAAGGGGAGACACCACTTATGTGATAGCTAGCTGCCACAACAACAATCTTAGAAAGACATTCCATGTAAACATGCTCAAGGAATATTTTGAGCGACCAGAGAACGTGACGGCCGTATGTTGTTCCCCTCAGGAAGGCCCCGACAGTCTACCCATTCCAGACCTATTAGAAAAGAGTCTCACCACAGGTATAGTGGCTCAGGTTCAGATAGGAGACCGACTTAGCCCCACTGAAAGGGAGCAGCTCAACCAACTCCTACAGTCCAAACACCTCACCTTCTCCCCGAAGCCAGGGTACACTACTTTAACCACCCACCAGGTAGATACTCCGGGACAAGCTCCCTTGCGCCAGGCTCCGTACCGAATCCCCGAAGCAGTTAGGATAGGAATGAAGAAGGAGATCGATGAGATGCTCCAACTCAGGGTAATTGAGCCCTCCGATAGTCCCTGGGCCTCCCCAGTTGTCTTGGTGCCCAAGAAAGATGGGACCACCCGGTTCTGCGTAGACTATCGGAGGCTCAATGAAAAGACCGTGACGGACGCTTACCCTATGCCCAGGGTAGACGAGCTACTCGATCGTATAGCCAGGGGAAATTACCTGACCACTATTGACCTCTGCAAAGGTTACTGGCAGATTCCCCTGGCCCCGGAGGCTATCCCCAAGTCGGCATTCGTCACCCCATTCGGCTTATATCAGTTTAGGGTAATGCCGTTTGGGATGAAGAATGCCCCAGCTACATTCCAGCGCTTGGTGGATAGGCTCCTGGATGGCTTCCAGAGTTTTGCTTGCGCCTACCTGGACGACATAGCGATCCACAGTGAGTCATGGGAGGACCACTTAGCTCACATAGGAATGGTTCTGGATCAGATCCGGGCTGCTGGCCTGACTCTGAAGCCAGAAAAATGCCACTTTGGGATGGCCGAGGTACAGTACCTGGGTCACCGGGTGGGGTGTGGAAAGCAGCGACCAGAGCCGGCCAAGATAGAAGCTGTCGCCAATTGGCCCACCCCCATCACTAAGACTCAGGTCCTAGCCTTCCTGGGCACGGCAGGGTACTATAGACGGTTCGTACCAGACTACAGCACACTTGCTAAACCCCTGACTGACTTGACCAAGAAGAACTTACCTCGACAGGTCCTGTGGTCTCCCCACTGTGAAACGGCTTTCCAGGCTCTCAAAAATGCTCTAATTAACGCTCCTGTCTTGGCGGCTCCAGCCCTTAACAAACGTTTTATCGTCCATACAGATGCTTCCATGTTCGGGCTGGGAGCCGTCCTCAGCCAAGTAGGCGAAGATGGAGGGGAGCATCCAGTTGCCTACATCAGCCGGAAGCTCCTGCCCCGCGAAGTCAGCTATGCAGCGGTCGAAAAGGAGTGTTTGGCTTTGGTGTGGGCATTAAAGAAATTGACTCCCTATTTATATGGGCAGGAGTTCACTCTGGTCACCGACCATAACCCGTTGGTGTGGCTGAACCGGGTCTCTGGAGATAATGGCAGGCTATTACGTTGGAGTTTATCGTTGCAACCCTTCAATTTCACCATTACTTACAGACCTGGGAAACAGAATGGCAACGCCGACGGGTTGTCCAGACAAACCGACCTCAGCCCCGCATAACCAGCGGTCTGGACAGCCTTAGTCTGCCCCGAAAAGGGGTCAGACCGTGTCTGCCAGAGTGTTCCACAGAAAGGGAGCACTGTTACAGAAGCATTAGTTATTTTGTTGTGAAGAAACTTATTTCCCAGCAGCAATGCCTGAACCAGCCAAGCCAGCGCCTAAGAAGGGCTCCAAGAAAACTGTAACAAGTATCATTTCATAAAGGGTTAACTCTGTTCAGTTTTGAGAAAACTATTTTCTGAGGCAGGTTTCCTAGCATATTGTGTACTGTAATTAAGTTTGTGATAAGCATTCACTGCTAGGTGATAAGAAGGACTCAATTGTTTTCTTGTGTGTACTTGTTATCTGCGGTGGCCTGTCCAAGGGCTTTGTCTAAATGTGTGATGGGGGATTTTATGCTTCCCCCCCTGGGAGTGCCCTGTGTGCATGTAACCTAAATAAAAAGCAGGCTGGGCATCCCAGTCCTCGGTTCTTGGTTGTCCCTCAATCGCAGCGTTGACTCGTTTTTGTGGGCAGAAGGGTATCCTAGCTGTACTACAGCTAAAGGGGATTATTCTACATTTGCGAGACTCATATAGAATACTATGGAAAGCAGTTTCTCCCCTCTTCAGCAATAGGAATCCAGGCTACTAAGCGGTCCATCTCTCAGCGAGACTAAGGGTAACCGTAACAGTACTGTACACTTTATGTAGCACTGACGTATTTATTTTACCCTTTGTATAGTACTGTAGTATGTACTGTACCCCTGTATAGTACCACAGTATGTACTGTACACTTTATGTAGCACTGACGTATTTATTTTACCCTTTGTATAGTACTGTAGTATGTACTGTACGCCTGTATAATACCACAGTATGTACTGTACACTTTATGTAGCACTGACGTATTTATTTTACCCTTTGTATAGTACTGTAGTATGTACTGTACCCCTGTATAATACCACAGTATGTACTGTACACTTTATGTAGCACTGACGTATTTATTTTACCATTTGTATAGCACTGTAGTATGGACTGTACCCCTGTATAATACCACAGTATGTACTGTACACTTTATGTAGCACTGACGTATTTATTTTACCCTTTGTATAGTACTGTAGTATGTACTGTACCCCTGTATAATACCACAGTATGTACTGTACCCCTGTATAATAGCACAGTATGTACTGTACACTTTATGTAGCACTGACGTATTTATTTTACCCTTTGTATAGCACTGTAGTATGTATTGTACCCCTGTATAGTACCACAGTATGTACTGCACACTTTATGTAGCACTGATGTATTTATTTTACCCTTTGTATAGTACTGTAGTATGTACTGTATCCCTGTATAATACCACAGTATGTATTGTACACTTTATGTAGTACTGACGTATTTATTTTACCCTGTGTATAACACTGTAGTAAGTACTGTACCCCTGTATAATACCACAGTATGTATTGTACACTTTATGTAGCACTGCCGTATTTATTTTACCCTTTGTATAGTACTGTAGTATGTACTGTATCCCTGTATAATACCACAGTATGTACTGTACACTTTATGTAGCACTGATGTATTTATTTTACCCTTTGTATAGTACTGTAGTATGTACTGCACCCCTGTATAATACCACAGTATGTACTGTACACTTTATGTAGCACTGACGTATTTATTTTACCCTTTGTATAGCACTGTAGTATGTACTGTACCCCTGTATAATACCACAGTATGTACTGTATGCTTTATGTAGCA
>NC_069502.1:0-35000 GCF_027579735.1 Bombina bombina
GCCAAGCCAAACAGCACAAAGCCAAACAGCAGAGCAAATGCACAAGGAGTAACAAGGTATATAAAAACACAAAAGCGATTTGATACAATGTCGATCATCAGGGACGCCGTGGCCATGTTGTTTGGGGGATTTATAGTGCAAAATGATCAATGGTAGCATGTTCGAAATGATTGCTGATTGTACACTTGATTGTATGTGAGCGGCGCAAATGCTTTCAAAGTGGGCGTTTTTTTTGGTGTTTGCTGAAATGTTGTTTTCCCCCAATATTCATAATGTGAAAGTATAAAATTTAACATATACAGTGCATCTTCGTGATGTTTTTTCATATGCGTAACAAATACTTATTAAATGTGATGTTATAGTAAAAACCACACGTTTACGCTAACATGATTGAAAGTGCATACTTGTGTATAATGTGTGCATAGACATGGCATAGAATCTGATCAGTCAAAGTTGCTGAAATATTGTTGCAAAACTATAAAGTAACAGCTGACATCTAAAATATTCTATATATAAGTGATTGGCGAGATCTCATTATTTTATGCGTCCCATTAAAATCACAAGAATAATGATGATCTTCCAACCCTCTCGTCTACGTATATGTAATATTGTAATTTTGAGTGAGAAACTGATGAAAGGGGCGATACAGTCCCAATGCTGGAATCTGTATGGTTGAAGCTTAGAATGATGACATTATATTAACAACATGCCTGTCTAGTTTGCAAATCTTCTTTGTGTTGTTGTATTTTTCAACATTCTTATTGTGTGATGATTAAAAAGATAAATGTGTGTTTTGTTGTTGTGTGATGTGTGTTATGTACATCTATGTATGTATGGTGATTCTCTCCCACATATGCTGATTTATATAAAGCAGTATAGCATTGTTGTTCCTTCCCAAAAAGCGACAACTATAATATTTTCTATGGATATCTCATACTGAATTCCTTATATTAATGTTAAATCGTAATGTTAAAGTGACACTAAATCCATAATTAATCTTTCATGATTCGAGAGAAAATCCAATGTTAAACAACCTTCCAATGTAGTTGTATGATGTGAATGTGTTCATTGTTTATATTTGTTTTTTTGAATGAATATCAATGCACATGTGTGAGTCAATGACAAAAGGCATGTATGTGCATCCATGAATCAACAATAGAATGTATAGGGTGTTCACCCCCTATGGAGATGCTCTACGGGTCAGGAGATGTAAGTGGAAAAGAGAACCAAGTCCAATGATCGATTCGCAGGATGCTCTCCCAAAAACGAAGTATCAGAAGAAAGTCCTAAAGCAGGGAAATAGAAGGCGCCAATAGGGTGATATCGTCAGGTATAGACATACAATGCAGATTGACGATTTAGTACTCACAAACTAAGCGGCACTTAAGAATGTCAGATATCGTAAGTCGAGACCTCACAGTCGCTCGGCAGACAACAGACAGCAATGGCCACCAGCCGGTCACGTGGAAACCTTCCACCAATCAGGAACAGACCTCATCCTATGCCTTCCCATGTGATATCGAATCGTCACAATGGCTAAAGGGGTGTATAAGTTAGATACACCCTGTCGTTGCCCGGATTTTCGCTGGTTTCGAGGAGGGTATAAGAATGTGTGACAGTTCAAAAATGAAGGAGATCAACTCCAGCAGGGGTAAAAGCTTAAAACAATTTTATTAAAAGTATAAAATCCAGCAACGTGTTTCTCGGCTACACAGAGCCATTTCATCAGGCTGTAAATACACTATACAACCCTGTTGTATAAGTACCCCCCTCTAACCAATGAAATGATGGATCTCAGTACACTCCCATATACACACAGGTGCCGTAGCCTTACTCGCCCTAGTGATTTCTGACTGCTGGTGTGTAAAAAGTTACTTGACATTTGATTTCTTGTCAGATTTCATATGAACATTTGATAAAGTATATTTAAATATTTAAATATATATATATATATACACACTCCATTCTGACAATACTATACAGTACATGTTGCATGTTTAAAAAACTTTCTACGTTCATATCTATATATTCATGTACATTGCATATTTAAAAAACCTACTAATTCATATCTATATCTATATATACATCATACAGTACACATTACATGTTTTTTAAAAAAAAAAAACTGAATTCATATCTATACACACATATATATATGTGGTAAATAAATATAGCAGTACATTAAAATAGTGTACATCAGATAAATATATAACTAATAATAATCCGTGAGTGATGGGATCTTTCATGTGTATCATCAAACTATTCTAAATATCTAGGATGGAAATATAAACATAGAAATAAAAATATTAATATATGGACCAACTAATCACTATAAAGAACCGATAACTAGGTTCTAACATTGTTATATTCTTTATACTACCAATATTAGTGTAATGGTTATTAAATACTATTTATCATAATTTGTCTGGATTAATTAATGAAAGGCTGCCAAATCTATGTTCATATTAAGACCAAGAGGATGCTGTGTTTGAAGTTTATTAATCCAAAACGTCTCTCTTTGGGGCCTATCTATCAAGTTCCGAATGGAGCTTGATGCCCCATGTTTCTGGTGAGCCTGCAGGCTCGCCAGAAACAGCAGTTATGAAGCAGCGGTCACAAAGACCGCTGCTCCATAACCTGTCAGCCTGCATAACCTGACAGACATTGCCGGAAATCAACCTGATCAAGTACGATCGGGTTGATTGACACCCCCTGCTGGCGGCCCATTGGCCGCGAGTCTGCAGGGGGCGGCATTGCACCACCAAATCGATTGTAAAAGTCAGATTTAGGAATATTTTCAATGGGTGTAATTTTAAAACAATTTAATCTGCCATTATGTTTCAAATGGCAGTGTCTAGAATAGATACACTATGTGATTTAAAATTATTTTTAATATTTTGGTAATGTTCAGACCATCTTATACTAAGGTGTCTACCGGTACACCCTATATATTGGCAACCACAAAAGCATGAAAGCAAATATATCACATAATTTGATGCACAAGTTCTTACTTCCCATAGGATATATTTTTTTGGTGACATAAGACTGGAAAGAGTGTGAATTGTGTGTAATATAATAACACATTTTACACCTTTTAATATTACATTTATAGCAACCTTTTGTTAGCTTTTTATTGTTTATATTTAAGTTTTTATTTTTATTAATATGTTTATTATTATAAAACACAATTTATGCTTACCTGATAAATTTATTTCTCTTGTTGTGTATCCAGTCCACGGATCATCCATTACTTGTGGGATATTCTCATTCCCAACAGGAAGTTGCAAGAGGACACCCACAGCAGAGCTGTAATATAGCTCCTCCCCTAACTGTCATAGCCAGTCATTCGACCGAAAACAAGCAGAGATAGGAGGAACCATAGGGTGCAGTGGTTACTGTAGTTTAAATTTAAAAATTACCTGCCTTAAAATGACAGGGCGGGCCGTGGACTGGATACACCACAAGAGAAATAAATTTATCAGGTAAGCATAAATTGTGTTTTCTCTTGTAAGGTGTATCCAGTCCAGGAATCATCCATTACTTGTGGGATACCAATACCAAAGCTAAAGTACACGGATGAAGGGAGGGACAAGGCAGGTACTTAAATGGAAGGAACCACTGCCTGTAAAACCTTTCTCCCAAATATAGCCTCCGAAGAAGCAAAAGTATCAAATTTGTAAAATTTTGAAAAAGTATGAAACGAAGACCAAGTCTCCGCCTTGCAAATCTGTTCAACAGAAGCCTCATTTTTAAAGGCCCAAGTGGAAGCCACAGCTCTAGTGGAATGAGCTGTAATCCTTTCAGGAGGCTGCTGTCCAGCAGTCTCATAGGCTAAGCAGAGTTGCCGAAGCCTTTTGACCTCTCCTCTGTCCAGAGTAGACAACAAACAAAGCAGGTGTTTGACGAAAATCTTTAGTAGCTTGTAAGTAAAACTTTAAAGCACGGACCACATCCAGATTGTGTAATAGACGTTCCTTCTTTGAAGAAGGATTAGGACACAAGGATGGAACAACAATCTCTTGATTGATATGCTTGTTAGATACCACCTTAGGTAAGAACCCAGGTTTGGTACGCAGGACTACCTTATCCGTATGAAAAATCAGATAAGGAGAATCACATTATAAGGCAGTTAGCTCAGAGACTCTACGAGCCGAGGAAATAGCTACCAAAAAAAAAGAACTTTCCAAGATAAAAGTTTGATATCTATGGAATGAAGAGGTTCAAACGGAACTCCTTGAAGAACCTTAAGAACCAAATTTAAGCTCCATGGTGGAGCAACAGGTTTAAACACAGGCTTGATTCTAACTAAAGCCTGACAAAATGCCTGAACGTCTGGAACATCTGCCAGACGTTTGTGCAAAAGAATAGACAGAGCAGAAATCTGTCCCTTTAAGGAACTAGCTGACAATCCTTTTTCCAAACCTTCTTGGAGAAGAGATAATATCCTGGGAATCCTGACCTTACTCCATGAGTGACCCTTGGATTCACACCAATAAAGATATTTACGCCATATCTTATGTTAAATTTTCCTGGTGACAGGCTTTCGTGCCTGTATTAAGGTATCAATAACTGACTCGGAGAAGCCACTCTTTGATAAAATCAAGTGTTCAATCTCCATGCAGTCAGCCTCAGAGAAATTAGATTTGGATGGTTGAAAGGACCCTGAAGTAGAAGGTCCTGTCTCAGAGGCAGAGACCATGGTGGAAAGGATGACATGTCCACTAGATCTGCATACCAGGTCCTGCGTGGCCACGCAGGTGCTATCAGAATCACTGATGCTCTCTCCTGCTTGATCTTGGCAATCAGTCGAGGGAGCAGAGGAAACGGTGGAAACACATAAGCCAGGTTGAAAGACCAGGGCGCTGCTAGAGCATCTATCAGTGTCGCCTTGGGATCCCTGGATCTGGATCCGTAACATGGAAGCTTGGCGTTCTGGCGAGATGCCATGAGATCCAGTTCAGGTTTGCCCCAACGATGAATCAGTTGTGCAAAAACCTCTGGATGGAGTTCCCACTCTCCCGGATGAAAAGTCTGACGACTTAGAAAATCCGCCTCCCAGTTCTCTACACCTGGGATATGGATAGCTGATAGGTGGCAATAGTGAATCTCTGCCCAGCGAATTATTTTTGAAACTTCTAACATCGCTAGGGAACTTCTTGTTCCCCCTTGATGGTTGATGTAAGCTACAGTCGTGATGTTGTCTGACTGAAATCTGATGTACCTCAGAGTTGCTAACTGAGGCCAAGCCTGAAGAGCATTGAATATCGCTCTTAGTTCCAGAATATTTATTGGAAGGAGAGACTCCTCCTGAGTCAACGATCCCTGAGCCTTCAGGGAATTCCAGACTACACCCCAACCTAGAAGGCTGGCATCTGTTGTTACAATTGTCCAATCTGGCCTGTGAAAGGTCATACCTTTGGACAGATGGACCCGAGATAGCCACCAGAGTAGAGAATCCCTGGTCTCTTGGTCCAGATTCAGTTGAGGGGACAAATCTGTGTAATCCCTGTTCCACTGACTGAGCATGCATAGTTGCAGCGGTCTGAGATGTAAGCGTGCAAACGGCACTATGTCCATTGCCGCTACAATTAAGCCGATTACTTCCATACACTGAGCCACCGAAGGGCGCGGAATGGAATGAAGAACCCGGCAGGAATTTAGAAGCTTTGATAACCTGGACTCCGTCAGGTAAATGTTCATTTCTACAGAATCTATCAGAGTCCCTAGAAAGGAAACTCTTGTGAGTGGGGATAGAGAACTCTTTTCCTCGTTCACTTTCCACCCATGCGACCTCAGAAATGCCAGTACTACGTCCGTATGAGACTTGGCAATTTGGAAGTTTGACGCCTGTATCAGGATGTCGTCTAAATAAGGGGCTACTGCTATGCCCCTCGGCCTTAGGACCGCCAGAAGCGACCCTAGAACCTTTGTAAAGATTCTTGGGGCTGTAGCTAATCCAAAGGGAAGAGCTACAAACTGGTAATGCCTGTCTAGAAAGGCAAACCTGAGAAACCGATGATGATCTTTGTGTATCAGAATGTGAAGATAAGCATCCTTTAGATCCACTGTAGTCATATATTGACCCTCCTGGATCATTAGTAGGATGGTACGAATAGTTTCCATCTTGAATGATGGAACTTTGAGGAATTTGTTTAAGATCTTTAGATCCAAAATTGGTCTGAAGGTTCCCTCTTTTTTGGGAACCACAAACAGATTTGAGTAAAAACCCTGTCCCTGTTCCTCCTTTGGAACTGGATGGATCACTCCCATAACTAGGAGGGCTCGTACACAGTGTAAGAATGCCTCTCTCTTTATCTGGTTTGCAGATAATTGTGAAAGGTGAAATCTCCCTTTTGGGGGGAAGCTTTGAAGGCCAGGAGATATCCCTGGGATATAATTTCCAACGCCCAGGGATCCTGAACATCTCTTGCCCACGCCTGGGCGAAGAGTGAACGTCTGCCCCCTACTAGATCCGTTACCGGATAGGGGGCCGTTCCTTCATGCTGTCTTAGAGGCAGCAGCAGGCTTTTTGGCCTGCTTACCTTTTTTCCAGGTCTGGATTGGTCTACAGACTGTCTTGGATTGAGCAAAAGTTCCCTCTTGTTTAGCATTAGAGAAGTTGATGCCGCACCTGCCTTGAAGTTTCGAAGAGCACGAAAATTAGACTGTTTGGCCCTAGATTTGGACCTGTCCTGAGGAAGGGCATGACCTTTTCCTCCAGTGATATCAGCAATAATCTCCTTCAAACCAGGCCCGAATAGGGTCTGCCCCTTGAAGGGAATGTTAAGTAGCTTAGATTTTGAAGTCAAGTCAGCTGACCATGATCTAAGCCATAGCACTCTGCGCTCCTGTATAGCAAAACCAGAATTCTTAGCCGTTAGTTTAGTCAAATGAACAATGGCATCAGAATAAAAGAATTGGCTAGCTTAAGTGCTCTAAGTTTGCCAAGTATGTCATCCAATGGAGTCGCTACCTGTAAAGTCTCTTCCAGAGACTCAAACCAGTACGCCGCAGCAGCAGTGACAGGGGCAATGCATGCAAGGGGCTGTAGGATAAAACCTTGTTGAATAAATATTTTCTTAAGGTAACCTCTAATTTTTTATCCATTGGATCTAAAAAAAAAAAAAAAAAAAAAAAAAAAAAAAGCACAACTGTCCTCGACAGGAATAGTAGAACGCTTTACTCGAGTAGAAACTGCTCCCTCTACCTTAGGGACTGTCTGCCATAAGTCCCGTGTGGTGGCGTCTATTGGAAACATTTTTCTAAAAATAGGAGGGGAAGAGAACGGCACACCTGGTCTATCCCATTCCTTATTAATAATTTCTGTAAACCTTTCAGGTATTTGAAAAAACATCAGTACACACCGGCACTGCATAGTATTTATCCAGTCTACACAATTTCTCTGGCACTGCAATGGTATCACAGTCATTCAGAGCAGCTAAAACCTCCCTAAGCAACACGCAGAGGTGTTCAAGCTTAAATTTAAATGTAGAAATATTAGAATCAGGTATCTTTCCTGAGTCATTAACATCACCCACTGACTGAAGCTCTCTTTCC
Source organism: Bombina bombina (assembly GCF_027579735.1). NCBI lineage: Eukaryota > Metazoa > Chordata > Amphibia > Anura > Bombinatoridae > Bombina > Bombina bombina. Next base: position 7,558 of record NC_069502.1, read on the forward strand.
TCAGCTTCTGCATATTGTGAGGCAGTATCAGACATGGTTCTTAAAGCATCAGTATGCTATGCATTTTGTCTCACCCCAGAGCTATCTCGCTTACCTCTAAGTTCAGGTAGTCTGGCTAATACCGCTGAAAGTGTATTATCCATGACTGCTGCCATGTCTTGTAAAGTAAATGCTATGGGCGCCCTAGATGTACTTGGCGCCATTTGAGCGTGAGTCCCTTAAGCGGGAGTCAAAGGGTCTGACACGTGGGGAAAGTTAGATGGCATAACTTCCCCCTCGTCAGATTCCTCTGGTGATAATTAAGACAGAAAATGATCTTTATTGCATAAAATGAAATCAGTACATTTGGTACACATTCTAAGGGGGTTCCACCATGGCTTTTAAACATAATAAACAAGGAGTTTCTTCTATGTCAGACATGTTTATACAGACTAGCAATGAGACTAGCAAGCTTGGAAAACACTTTAAATCAAGTTAACAAGCAAATATAAAAAAACGGTACTGTGCCTTTAAGAGAAACAAATTTTGTCAGAATTTGAAAACAGTGAAAAAATGCAGTAAATCAAATGAAATTTTTACAGTGTGTATAATAGGCTAACAGAGCATTGCACCCAAGTTAAAAAAACAGATAAAAAAAAACAATATCGACGTTTTTTAACAGTCACAACCAACTGCCACAGCAAGCTGTGGCCCTACCTTCCCCAATAAACGACTTTGGAAAGCCTTTGGGCCCTTTAGAGATGTCCTATAGCATTCAGAGGGCCTTTGAGGGAAGCTGGATGTCACAGTTTGTAATTTTAAGTGCACCAACTGTAACTTTTTATACTACAACAGTGGAAAGCCTCAGTGAAACTGTTTCTAGTCAAAATTTAAGCCAGCCATGTGGAAAAAACTAGGCCCCAATAAAGTTTTATCACCAAAGCATATATAAAAACGATTAAACATGCCAGCAAACGTTTTATATTGTAAATATCATAAGGGTATTACCCCTGGGAGTAAGCATGATACCAGTCGTTATTAAATCACTGTATTCAGGCTTAACTTACATTAATCCGGTATCAGCAGCATTTTCTAGTGTTTTCCATCTCTAGAAAAAATTATAACTGCACATACCTGATAGCAAAATAAACTGCACGCCATTCTCTCGCTGAAGTTACCTCATCTGTGTAATCCCCTCAGACATATTTGAGAACAGCCATGGATCTTAGTTACTTCTGCTAAGATCATAGAAACCTCAGGCAGATTCTTCTTCTATTTACTGCCTGAGATAAAATAGCACAACTCCGGTACTATTTAAAAATAACAAACTTTTGATTGAAGAACATAAACTAGCTATATTTAACCACTCTCTCCTACAACGTCCTTGCTTGTTGAGAGTTGCAAGAGAATGACTGGCTATGACAGTTAGGGGAGGAGCTATATTACAGCTCTGCTGTGGGTGTTCTCTTGCAACTTCCTGTTGGGAATGAGAATATCCCACAAGTAATGGATGATCCATGGACTGGATACACCTTACAAGAGAAAGGGTGTTTTATATCGCACCTACATTGAGTTTTCTTTTATTTCTTACAATTTTGTATTAATATGGTATCTCACAGCGCTCTAACAACATTTCCTAATAGTTCCTGGGTTAAAAGGGAACCTAGCTCTCCCTAAATGTGAGTACTTACTAAATTGGAGATCCCGGGAGCGCCTAGTGAAAGGCTAAGGAAGTTAAAACAAGGACTAGCTAAAACCAATAAATAAAGATAGCTAGATGAAAACCAATAGCTAAATAAAATGTCAACTCTAATGGTTAAGATTAGAGAATGACTCTATTTATTTCACATAAAATAGTAAAATAATAACAAATAATAAAATAGTAAAATTAGGTAAATATAGTACAAAAAATAATTAAAAGCATGGATCCATGTTACAAATAGTTAAAACTCAATATTATAATAATGTCTTATACGAGATGGGATACATAAATGGTGATATCCAATACAGAAATAATGAATGGCGATTTCAATATATGGTGAATAGTAAAAAAATATGAATAAATGAATATGATAAATGTCTCGATAAATGTCTCGGTGTCCTCAATAAATGATTAAAGTTTTTAATCTTCTGGTTTGAGTATGTGATAATCCCAGTGAAAAATGTGGTGTGTCCAAATATACGAAAACAAAAAACAAAAAAATATAATAAAAATAAAGCAAAAATAAAAGTTAATCTCTCTAAAATGTGGTGAAAAAAGGATGAAAAAAAGTGAATACATGTTGAAAAAATAAAAAAATAGAAAAAAATTGAAAAAATGAGGAAAAATAGTACATAGTACGATTTTTTTGTGGTTTTCTCGGATTTGTCTATTCGCTCTATTCTTTTGGAAATATAAACTTCTATCATCAGATTTCGCCCTTTCATAGCCACTGTTAATAATATGTTCAGGATATTTTTTTCTCGTTAAAGCTTCTTTAAAAATTTTACTCTGTATCTCATAGTCTGATACTCTACTGCAATTCCTACGTACCCGTTTAAATTGGGCCGTAGGTACATTTCTCTTCCATGGATAATAGTGATTACTAGTATAATCGAGATAACTATTACAATCCACTCCCTTGAAGTGAGTGCTAGTAATAATTTTATCATTTCTCAAAGCGCAGATCAATCTAGAAATACTTTAGTATCAGTGTCAATTGCACTAGTAAATTCAAACCTCTATTATTGGTGTTGAGATGTTCAACAAATGTATCTGCTGACACCTGATCACCTCTCCATACAAAAATCAAATCATCTATGAAATGGCCATCAGAATACCAGGTTTGCCCGCCATATATTGGGCAGGGTGAATTTTAAAACCCACAGGGACTCTTCTGGCCACGACAGTGATGGAAAAGTTGTTTGCAAGGGGACTAACACCTGGACTGTGGCTGCCGGAGGGGGATCCATGGCAAAACTCCCACGGAAAATTACATAGTTGATGCAGAGTCTGGTTTTAAGCATAAAGGGCATAAATCACCGAAACATTCCTAAATTGTTTGGAATACGTGCTTTAAAACATCAGGTATGATGTTGTATCGATCAGTAGTGTAAGGGTTACGCCCGCTTCACAGTGACAGACCAAACTCCCATTTAACGCACCGCAAAAAGCTGCAAACAGTCCATTTGGCCAACCACAAGATAGATAGATTTGATAGAATACATAGATTAGATAGATAATATAGATGCCATATACATTTGATAGATAAGATAGATTGAAAGATAAATTAGATAGATTTGATAGATATATAATTTCCAAGACAGAGAATTACAAGAGTCTGCAGTCTGACACCCATGGTAAGGTTCCCAGAGGCAGTTGCGGCACCAGGGGGACGTGTATATGGCATGGATTTTAGGAACCGGGAGATGGAAAAAGTTGCTTGGTCGGTCCTCCTACTTCAAATTTGGGGCACTGCGCGTGCAATCTACTGTGCCACCAGATATGAGTGGTGGTGTTAAGTAGTACTATTCTGATCAGTTTAATAACTGTTACTCCCCCTATCGGAAGGAGGGTGGTATATGGCATGGATTTTAGGAACCGGGAGATGGAAAAGAATGCTTGGTCGGTCCCCCTACTTCAATTTGGGGCACTGCGCGTGCAATTGTGGCCGGACTTTTAGATGACGGCCATTTGTCCGACAGACATTTGTCCAATGGACATTTGTCCGAAACTACAAAGTGGCTGTCACAAAATAGTCTGGCCACGATATAGATAGATTTGATAGATACCATAGATTGCATAGATCAATAGATGCCAATATACATTTGATAGATACGATTGATAGTTATGATAGATTTGATAAATAAATAGATTAGATTGATAGATATATAATTTCCCAGACAGAGAATTACAAGACGTACGGTCTGTGACCCATGTAAGGTTCTCAGAGGGCAGTTGCGGTGCCAGGGGACGTGTATATGGCATGGATTTAGGAACCGGGAGATGGAAAAAGATGCTTGGTCGGTCCTCCTACTTCAATGTGGGGCACTGCATGTGCAATCGTGGCCAGGACTTTTAGCCGACGGCCATTTGTCTGACGGACATTTTTCTGACGGACATTTGGCCGAAACACAAGTGTCTGTCACAAACAGTCCGGTCACGAAGATAGATAGATTGATAGATAGATAGATAGATACATAGATTACATAGATCAATAGATGCAATATACATTTGATAGATACGATTGATAGATAGATTTTGCTAGATAAATAGATAGATTTGATAGATATATAATTTCAAAGACAGAGAATTACAAGACGTGCGGTCTGGAACCCATGGTAAGGTTCCCAGAGGCAGGTTGCGGCACCAGGGGACGGTGTATATGGCATGCATTTTCGGAACCGGGAGATGGAAAAAGATGCTTGGGTCGGTCCTCCTGCTTTAAATTGGGGCACTGCACATGCAATCTAATGTGCCACCAGATAGGAGTGGTGTGTTATAGTAGTTCTATTCTTATCAGTTTAATCCCTGTTACGTCCCTTATCAGGGGGACGTGTATATGGCATGGATTTTAGGAACCGGGGAGATGGAAAAAGATGCTTGGTCGGTCCTCCTACTTCAAATTTGGGGCACTGCAACGTGCAATCATGGGCGGACTTTAGCCGACGGACATTTGGCCGAAAAACAAGTGGCTGTTCACAAAGCTGTCCGGCCCACGAGATAGATAGATTTGATAGATAGATAAATAGATTACATAGATCAATAGATGCAATATACATTTTGAGTAGATATGATAGATAGTTAGATAGATTTGATAGATACAGAGATAGATTTGATAGATATATAATTTCCCAGACAGAGAATTACAAGACGTGTGTTCTGGGACCCATGGTAAGGTTCCCAGAGGCAGTTGCAAAGCACCAGGAGAACATGTAATGCATGGATTTTAGAAACCGGGAGATGGAAAAAGATGCTTGGTTGGTCCTCCTGCTTTAAATTTGGGGCACTGCGCATGCAATCTAATGTGCCACCAGATAGGAGTGGTGTGTTAAGTAGTTCTATTCTTACCAGTTTAATCCCTGTTATGTCCCCTATCAGGGGACGGGTATATGGCATGGATTTAGAACCGGGAGATGGAAAAAGATGCTTGGTCAGTCCTCCTACTTCAAATTGGGACACTGCGCGTGCAATCGTGGCCCGGACTTTTAGCCAATGGACCATTTGGCCGACGGACATTTGGCCGAAACACAAGTGGCTGTCACAAAACGTCCGGCCACGAGATAGATAGATTTGATAGATAGATACATAGATTACATAGATCAAAGATTCAATATACATTTGATAGATATGATAGATAAGTTAGATAGATTTGATAGATATATAATTTCCCCAGACAGAGAATTACAAGACCATGCGGTCTGAGACCCATGGTAAGGTTACTTCCTTTTGCACAATCGAGTACATGGTTGGGGATTGCCTTTTGTGTAAAGAAATTTTGGCCGGGTACCTTCCATTGCGGTGTCCCATATCAGGAATGTGTATATGGCATGAATTTTAGGAACCGGAGATGGAAAAACATGCTTGGTCGGTCCTCCTGCTTCAAATTTCGGAGACTGCGCATGCAATCTAATGTGCCACCAGATAGGAGTGGGTGGTTAAGTAGTACTATTCCTATCAGTTTAATCCTGTTAAGTGTCCTTTTTTGTTGGTTTTGTTTTTGAAGCCACAGGTGCAGCACCAGAGGCCAGAAAAATTTGGCATGTAGACATGCCTGTAAAATTAGGTTATTGTTGCAGCCTGCTGCTGTAAGCAGCGGCCAGAAAAATTGATGTTTGTTTTCCCAGGCAGAAAGTGCCCTAAAACATTACGGCTTGAACCCTAGTTGGTGGCGGATAAGTCATGCAAGTCATCCGGCATTCGAAGATAAAAATACAGCAGCGTGTGGACCATTTTTAGCCCAAGGCAGCTCATCTCATCAGGCCTTTTTTACTCGAATGTATCGGCCCAATTGTCATTCCCTTCGGGGATCCATACCTCATTCATCTTAATAAAGGTGAGGTAATCTAGACTCTTTGACCTAGGCGACTTCTCTTCTCAGTGACAATACCTCCTGTTGCACTGAAGGTCCTTTCAGACAGGACACTTGAAGTGGGGCAGGCCAGAAGTTCTATTGCAAATTGGATAGCTCAGGCCACAGGTCAAGCTTGCACACCCAGTAGTCAAGGGGTTCATCGCTCCTCAGAGTGTCGAGATCTGCAGTTAAGGCGATGGTAGTCTGGCTACCTTGGTCTGGTCGAGGTGTTCCCTGAGGGTGGACCCCGAAGGGCTGTGGCGATGCAAAAGGAGTTAAAAAGCTCCTCATGTCCTCCATCAACAACATGTCTATAAAGGGTTCCTGTCCTTGCCGGTTGTGGTCGTGGCAGTCGGAGGATAACTTTCAGCTCTTCCCCTATTAGATTCACGTTGTTCTGTGAACATCACCCTTATACGCTCTGTAAAGCATACTTTTTAATTTATTTTGGAAATGCTGCATCCTTTCCAACTTGTTTGTAATTCGATAACATTTCTGGCAATTTATGCTTATACCGGGGGTCTAGTAGCGCGGACACCCAGTACAGGTCATTCTCCTTCAGCTTTTTTATACGAGGGTCCCTCAACAGCACGACAGCATGAAAGACCCCATTTGCACAAGGGTGGATGCCGAGCTACTCATGTTCCCGTTCCTCATCCTCAGTGATGTCACTGAAGGTATCTTCTTTCCCCAGCCACGTACAACACCACAGGTACCAGATAGGTGACAACGAAGAAACCCTGGATCCTGTTGTGGGTTGGTCTTCCTCCTCCGCCTCAAAGCCACATTCCTCCTCTGACTCCTCTTCCTCACATCCTCTTCCAGCATTGCCGCATCGTCCAGCAAGTGATGCTGATAAGAGCTGTTTCTGGTGGTGATGGGTGACCACAACTCTTCCTCTTCTCTTCACGCTCATCTATGGCTTGTTCCATCACTCTTCACAGTGCACGCTCCAGGAAGAAAAACTAATGGTATGATGTCGCGGATGGAGCCTTCGGTGTGACTTGACTAGGTTTGTCACCTCCTCAAAAGGACGCATGAGGCCTCCAGGCATTGCGCATGAGCACCCAGTAACGTGGCAAAAAAAGTCCCAGCTCCACAGAGGCTTGTCCTAGCACCCCAGTCATACAAATAATCGTTAACGGCTTTTTTCTTGTTGAGCAGGCAATTGAACATTGAGGAGTGTTGAATTCCAACGTGTCGGGCTGTCGCAAATCAAGCACCTCACTGGCATGTTGTTTCACCGCTGGATATCGGAAAAGTGCACCGATGACTGTGTAGGAACGCCTCAAATGGCTACACACCTTCCTGGCCTGCTTCAGGACATCTGTAAGCTGGGTACTATGCACAACAGCCTTGTACGATCAGATTACACACATGTGGCCATGCCACGGCACTTGTCAACTTGCCCAATTTCAAAGCGGCGCACCAAATTACTTCCATGTCAGAAACCACTTTGCCGATTTCCAGTTGTGCGGAGTCAGCCACTGATCCACCTGTGCGTTCAGGGCAGACAGGAGTGCTGGTCCGGTGTGACTCTGCTTTCAGGCAAGTCAACCCCAAAACGACGTGACCACTGCTGTATCCGGGATGTGGAATAGTACCTGCGTAGCGGGGGAGTGCTGTTGATGTGAAGCAAGATGCAGCAGCAGAAGAGGACTCAGCCAAGGAAGTTATGGAAGAGGATGGAGTAGGAGGAGTAGAGAAGGCGGTGGCAAGGGGGGGGCAGGCCTGCCTGCAAGTCATGGCGGTGTCACCAACTCCTCCTCTGCAAGAGCCACGCATTCCATGCTTGGCAGCCATCAGCAGGTTTACCCAATGCTCAGTGTAGGGTGATATACCTGCCCTGATCCTTGCTTTGCAGACCAGCTATCAGTGGCCATATGGACCCTTGCCCAACACTGTGTGCCTGACATGCCATTACCTCCTTTTGCACAATCGAGTACAGGTTGAGGTAGCCTTTTGTGAAAGAAATTTCAGCCGGGTACCTTCCACTACGGTGTCCCAATAGCTACAAATTTTTTGAACTCCTCAGACTCCACCAGCTTTTATGGTAAAAAGCTGGCAGGCTAAGAGTTCAGACAAGCCAGCTGTCAGACGCCGGGCAAGGGGGGTGACTTTGTGACATTGGCTTCTTACGCTCAAACATGTCCTTGACAGACACCTGACTGTGGGCAGATGAGCAGGAACTGCTCGGAAGAGAAACAGAGTGGCGGATGGTTGAGAGGGGGCAAGGAGGACAGCAGTGGTTTGACGTGGCTGAAGATGCTGGACCAGAGGAGGATTGCGGCTTTGAGTTTGTGTGCTGCTTGTATTCATGTATTGATCCCATAGGCGTTTGTGATGTGCGATCATGTGCCTTCGCAAAAAGATTGTACCTAGGTGGTGTGTTGCACTTTCCACGACTCAGTTTCTTTTGGCACAGGTTGCAAATGGCATTGCTGTTGTCAGAGGCAGACACACAAAAAAAATGCCACAACTGCTGAGCTCTGCAATGATGGCATTCTGGTGGTGGCAACAGCATGCATTGATTGGGCGTGCTGTCTGGCTTGACACTGGGGTGCCAATGCATGCTGTCTGACTGTGCCACTAGCTCCTTGCGACGACCTCCCATGCTTCCAACTCGTTCTCCTCTCCTCCTCTCTGTCTCCCCATCAGAACTTTCCCCTGTCCTTCTTCTCTTCTAGCGGGGCACCCACGTGACATCCACGGACGCATCATCATCATCATCAACCGCTTCACTTGTATCTGACAAATCAACAAAGGAAGCAGCAGCGGGTACAACATCATCATCATCATCACACGTACGTCCATGTCTGTAATGCTGCCTGACTGAGACATATCACTTCTATCTACATCCTCTGTCAATGATGGTTGCGCATCACTCATTTCTTCCAACTGATGTGTAAAAAACTCCTCTGACACATCATGTGAATCAGCTATGGTGCTAGTGTTGGTGGTGGCGGGAGGCAGGCGAGTGGTGGTGACTTGAGAGGTGCCCGAAGATAAGCTGGAGGAGGATGGTGCATCAAGGTTCGGAGCGGAAGCTATAGAAGATTGGGTGTCCTGTGTTAAAAAGTCAACTATGTCCTCCTCAGAACTTTTCGAGTTCATGGGACGTGGCCTCTGAACACTGGGCATTATTCTACGGCCAAAGAGAATCACAGCACCACAACCACGACGGCACCTGCGGGGTGCCCTGCCTCTGCCTGTAATTTTTTTAAAATGTACACTTACACTAAAATTAAACCAGATATGAGTGGTGGCATTGGGCAAGTGGGGAAAGTATACGCTGTGAGCCTGACATAAAAAAGCAGACTAATGTTTCACAGTCCAAAAAGTTTTTCTTTTTTTAAATGTACACTTACACTACTATTAAACAAGATATGAGTGGTGCCACTGGGCAAGTGGGCACAGTATACGCTGTGAGCCTGGCACACACTCTGGCAGGCAGGCAACTGCAATTAGATTACACTAGCAGACTGATGTTTCACAGTCAAAAACTTTTTTTTTTTAAATAATTTACACTACTGTTACACCAGATATCAGTGGTGGGCACTGGGCAAGTGGGCCATTGCACACAAGTTGGCAGGCAGGCAAATTCAATTATAATTACACTAGCAGACTGATGTTTCACAGTCAAAAAATGTATTTTTTTAAAAATTATTTAAACTACTGTTACACCAGATATGAGTAGTGGCACTGGGCAAGTGGGCCGGGCACACACGTTGGCAGGCAGGCAAATTCAATTAGAATTACACTAGCAGACTGATGTTTCACAGTCAAAAAAGTAATTTTTTCTTTAATTTACACTACTGTTACAACAGATATGAGTGGGTGGCACTAGTTGGCGAGTGGGCCTGCACACATGCTGGCAGGCAGGCAACTAGAATTAGATTACACTAGCAGACTGATGTTTCACAGTCAAAAAAGTAATTTTTCTTAAATTTACACTACTGTTACAACAGATATGAGTGGTGGCACTAGTTGGCAAGTGGGCCTGGCACACATGCTGGCAGGCAGGCAACTACAATTAGATTACACTAGCAGACTGATGTTTCACAGTCAAAAAAGTTTTTTTTTTTTAAATTTACACTACTGTTACAACAGATTATGAGTTGTGGGCACTAGTTGGCAAGTGGGCCTGGGTACACTCGCTAGCAGGTAGGCCACTGCTATTAGATTCACTAGCAGACGATGTTTCACAGTCAAAAAAGTTTTTTTTTTTTTATTAAATTTACACTACTGTTACAACAGATATGAGTGGTGGCACTAGTTGGCAAGGTGGGCCTGGCACACACGCTGGCAGGCAAGCAACTGCAATTAGATTACACTAGCAGACTGATGTTTCACAGTCAAAAAAGTTTTTTTTTAAATTTACACTACTGTTACAACAGATATGAGTGGTGGCACTAGTTGGCAAGTGGGACTGACACACACGCTGGCAGGCAGGCAACTGCAATTAGATTACACTAGCAGACTGATGTTTCACAGTCAAAAAAGTTTTTTTTTAAATTACACTACTGTTACAACAGATATGAGTGGTGGCACTAGTTGGCAAGTGGGCGGGCCTGGCACACACAACTGGCAGACAGGCAACTGCAATTAGATACACTAGCAGACTGATGTTTCACAGCCATTTTTTTTTCTAATGTTCACTACTGTTACAACAGATGAGTGGTGGCACTTAGCAAGTGGCCTGGCACACACGCTGGCAGACAGGCAACTGCAATTAGATTACATTAGCAGACTGATATTTCACAGTCAAAAAAGTTTTTTTTTACAAACTTTACACTACTGTTACAACAGATATTAATGGTGGGCACTAGTTGACAAGTGGGCCTGGCACACACGCTGGCAGGCAGGCAACTGCTATTAGTTTACACTAGCAGACTGATGATTTCACAGTCAAAAAAGTTTTTTTTTTTTAAATTTACACTTCTGTTACAACAGATATGAGTGGTGGCACTAGTTGGCAAGTGAGCCTGGCACACACGCTGGCAGGCAGGCAACTGCAATAAGATTACACTAGCAGACTGATGTTTCACAGTCAAAAAAGTATTGTTTTTTTTAAATTTACACTACTGTTACAACAGATATGAGTGGTGGCACTAGTTGGCAAGTGGGCCTGGCACACACGCTGGCAGGCAGGCAACTGCAATTAGATTACACTAGCAGACTGATGTTTCACAGTCAAAAAAGTTTTTTTTTAAAAAAATTACACTACTGTTACAACAGATATGGGTGGTGGCACTAGTTGGCAATTGGGCCTGGCACACACGCTGGCAGGCAGGTGTCACACTGCCTTTTAGGAGTATCTAAAATAAAGATAGTGTATTTAAATAGGCTAGTTGAATCACAACTGCTGAGATAAAAAACAGGCAACAGTATATTTGAATGTGGCAAGAAGATACTGAAAACCACAATAGTCACAGGGTGTGTGAAGGTGGGTTTCATATATCAGCAGGCTGTAATTAATGTATAGGAAGAGATTAGCAGTATAAACCCTATGGCAGTCTGTTAAAGTGGATACACTGAAGACTGCAGGGAAGATAAGTGCTAAATGTTCCTTAGGGTAGGAATTTGTTGGAGGAATACATAGAATCTTACATGTAAGAATGATATATATATATATATATATATATATATATATATATATATATATATATATATATATATATTAACTGTAAAGCAATTAAATGGGGTATAACATTTGTTATTATAGGTAACAAGTTATATAGAATTAAACCACATAAGGTAAGCACAATTGATAGTGATCGATAAGGCTAAAATCTGGATATATGCCAACAGAATCAGAACACAGGCTATTCTCATAACACAGTTTGCAGAAATACCTAAGGCAAGATTGTTTTAAGTCAACTGGTATTGCGAGGCAGAAGAATAGTTTGCAAACTTACAGTTAGTTCCGAGGAGCGGGTAGTAGTAGTTCGTGGAGCGGGAGAGCAGCCGGCGTGTGATGTCACCGCGATAGTTGCGGAGCTCCGTAGTAGCGCAGAGGGTGGAATCAAGAGTGGTACAGGGTTCAGACAGCAGCGGCTTCCAAATAGCCGGAGAAATCCCTTTGTAAGTTTGATGGCTAAAGTGGTAGCAGGTAAGATAGTGGAACGGCTCACAGAGGAAAATCAGGTCATCAGATTTAAAGTTGCAGGATATAGTTGCAGCAGTAAGTAAGTTGAACAGCGTTCACAAAATCAAGGCTAAGATATTGTTGTGTTAACTTCAATACTAAGCAAGGAATGAATGTCATAGGTGTGCCTTAAATAGGGTGGAGATGTGATTGAGAGGCCATTTCTTTAAGGAACAGTATAATTAGTAGATGGCTGAAAGACAAAACCTTACAGGATCCCCCCTTTAAAGGAGCGTGCTCCGGAGCTCAGGGTCCAGGAGAGTCAGGGTGTCTTTGATGAAAGCGAGAACTAACCTGGGTGCAGAAATATTAACAGCGGGCTCCCAGGAGTCATCATCCGATGGGTAGCCCTTCCCAACTGACCAGGATTGCAAAGCACTATGTAATCTTCGGGAATCCTTGATGGATCGGACTTCATATTCCATATTGGGTCAACAAAACCTGGGGCAGATAAGTAGGTGTGGAAGAATCCCTCACAGCACGATAGGGTTTAAGCAGAGAGACATGAAATGTCGGATGGATCTTCATAGTATCGGGTAAGGTGAGACGAACAGCATTCTCGTTGACAACATGAGCTACCGGATAAGGACCCACATAAAGTGGAGACAATTTCTTGCAAGGAGTGTTCATTCTCAAATTCCTTGTGGAGAGCCATACCAAATCACCGACATCATATTTCGGGTGGCGGTGTCCTTCCTCTATCATAGTACTGTTTGTAAATCTTCTTAGCGTTCTCAATTGAAGATTCAATACGAGTGAAATTTGAGGAGATGCTATCAGAAAGCTCGGCGATGATAGGAGAAGAAGAGTCCTGAGTTGGATATAATTGGAAAGTTGGATGAAAACCGTAGTTTGAGTAGAACGGAGTTTGATTAGTGGTAGTGTGTAGGGTGTTTATTATAACAAAATTCAGCATAAGGTAATAGGTCTGCCCAGAGATGTTGTTCAGTGGAGCAAAAAGATCTTAAAAACTGTTCAAGCCATTGATTACAGCGTTCAGTCTGTCCATTAGTCTGGGGATGGTAGGCTGTTGTGAGCCGTCTGTCGATGTGAAAAAGTTTACAGGAACTCTAACCAGAGTTTACTGGAGAACTGAGTACCTCTATCACTCAAAATAGTCTTTGGCAGTCCGTGTAGCTTGACAACATTAGAGATGAGAAGATGCACAGTTTCTATTGAAGTGGGTAGCTTATTGTATGGAACAAAGTGGCACATCTTTGTGAAAAGATCTACTAGAACCATAATAGTGTTTGTTCTTTGAAGAGAGAGGTAGATCAACAATAAAATCAGAGCTATCTCTGACCAGGGTCTCTTTGGAGTTGGTAGAGGTAACAGAAGTCCATATGGAGGTTGTTTTTTCCTCTTTGAAACGGTACAAATGGTACAGGTGAGGACATGTTGAGTAACATCGGTAGTCATTTTTTGGCCACCAGAAGGATTTTGTTGCTAAATCCAGGGTTTTCTTTGTTCCGGGGTGACCCAACGAGCGGGGGAATCGTGTATTGACTTGAGAATGATGATCAAAGTATAGGCGGAATGTATAAGCGGGAGCCATGATAATAACAACCATCTGAATTCAACCGAAGTAGCTCTAGAGGTTTTGTATCATCTTTCTGTTGCTCTTTACGGACAATGGGTAAGGTATCGTAAGTGAAACAAAGAAAGTTTTGTGAAGGTATGATACTTTGTTCAGGAGGGTAAAGACAATGTCCTCCGATGGAATGCGAGATAAAGCATCAGCTTTCTGGTTTTTTGCTGAGGGATGATATGAAATGAGGAAATTAAACCGTGAAAAAAACAAATTCCATCTAACTTTTCGAGAGGTAAGTGTTCTAGTACTTTTCAAGTATTGAAGGTTACGGTGATCTGTGTAAATGAGAGTGGGATATGTTGTGCCCTCTAAAAGATGAACGCCAATGTTCCAGGGATAACTTTATTGTGAGTAATTCTTTCTCACCGATAGGGTAATTTCGTTCAGAAGTATTTAATGTCCTGGAGTAATAAGCTACTGGGTGAAGAGGTTTGTTTAGGTCGTCTCTATGAGACAATACTGCTCCAATTGCGAAGTTGGAAGCGTCAACATCTAGTATAAATTGGAGATTTGGGGTTAGGAAAACGAAGAATGGGTGCAGAGGTGAATTTCTGTTTGAGTGTATCAAAAGCTGACTGGAATCTAGTGTCCACCTGAATGGAATATTGGCTTTAGTGAGTGTGGTTAAAGGGATAGCTAACTTCGAGAAATCTTAATAAACTTGCGGTAGAAGTTTGCGAAACCCATAAAACATTGTACTTGGCGTTTTGTTTTTGGGGTAGGCCAGTTCAAGACAGCATCAATCTTTTTATTCTCCATACAAATTCCAGTGGGGGATATTTCATATCCAAGGAAAGATATGGACTGTGAATTGAAGACACACTTTTCGGCTTTTGCATATAGGAAGTTGCTTCTAAGCCGAGATAGAACCTGTGTCACATGAAGTATTGTGTTGTTCCAACGTTTTCGAATAAATGAGAATATCATCAAGATATATGACAATGTTATACATCAAGAAGATCTCTAAATAGATAATTTATTAAGTGCGAAAAGCAGCAGGCACATTACACAACCCGAATGGCATGACTACGTATTCGAATAAGCCATATCGAGTTCGAAACGCAGTCAGGCCATTCGTCCCCAGATCTTATTCGGAGAAGGTTGTATGCACCCCTTAGATCCAATTTTGTGAAAAACCTGGCTCCCTCCAATCTCTCAATTAATTCTGGTATAAGGGGTAGAGGGTAGCGTTCTAACCGTAATTTTATTCAACTGACGGTAATCGACTATGGGTCTAAGGGTACCGTCTTTATTCTTAACAAAGAATATACCCGGCCCCTGCCGGTGAGGTGGATGGACGGATAAAACCTTTTTTAAGGTTCTCATCTAGATGAGGTTTTTAGGTGATGAGTTCAGTGTTAGATAGAGGAAATATGTGCCCGATAGGGATCACTCTGACCAGGAGTATCTCAATGGACAATCATATTTCCTGTGTGGAGGCAGACTCTCTGCCTCTGTTTTACATGAAAACATCAGCAAAGTCTTTATATACCTCAGGTATGGGTGGTATATCTGGAGAGACAGAAGTTTGTAAGATAGGAGAGGGGAATACAAGTATTTTGGCAATATGTAGAGTTGTAGGTAAGTGTTGAGTTGAACCAGTCTATCTGTGGGTTATGTGTACCATAACCATTGCATCCCAAGTACTACCGAGAGACTGGAGAGCAAATTACATCGAAAGAAACATATTCCCTATGCTGATCTTGAGTTACAACAAGTAAGTGTATTGTATGACATTCTACAGGCCCAGAAGATATGTTTTTCCCGGTCTATACCTCTCAAGAACACAGGAGACTGTTTCTGCGCATCAGTGGTATTTTATTACAGTGGTAAAATCCTTATCTATATATGATGCTGTAGCACCGGAATCAATTATCGCGGGTGGTGTGAAGACGAAGTTGTTCCCACTGCAACAGAAGAGGGATTTTATGTAAGCAACCCGAATTGTGCTGAGTAGTACAACAATAATAGTCTGATAAGTTCTTACCCTTGTTTTGTCTCAGGAGGGATGGGCATTCTTTTAACAGTGTGCTCTTCTGAGGCGCAGTATAGGCATAGGTTGTTAGAGCGTCGTCTGAGTTTTTCTTGAGGGTCAGAAGGACACCTTGATGAAGGCTATGTCCATAGGTTCAGGGTGCTATTTGAAGAAGATGGAGTATGTGTAGTGTAAAGCGGCTTTCCTAGGATAAGATTCATGCCTGACTTTTCTTGGTGACTCTCCCTGAGGCGTCTATCTATTGTAATGCTGAGGGACATGAGCTCTTCAAGGGTATTTGGGTATGTCTGTGCGTGATAACTCATCCTTTATTTCCATCAGATAGCCCTAGTCTGAACTGATTCCTAAGGAGAGATTGTTCCACTGCGAGTCCCTTAGCCCATTTTTTAAACTCTGTGATGTAGTCTTCGACTACTCTTTTCTTTTGTCTAAGGCCCCGCATGGCATTTTCAGCTGTAAGCTGTTTGGTATGGATCCTCATACAATTGACCCATTGCGGGCAAAAAAATTAATCCAAGGAGTTTAATATCTCTTCATTATTCTCAAAATAAGAGTTGCCCATGTACGGGGTTCACCTCTTAGGTAAGATATGGAGTTGTGAGTTACTCTGATTCTATCATTTGGGTAGGTATGAGGTCTTAAAGCAAACATTAATAGGCATGCATTTTAAACTCTCTGTAGAGAGATCTGTCACCATGGAAACAATCAGGGGGGCTGACCTGGGGGTTCAACTATAGGTGTTCTTTTGTCGACCACATCCCTAATGTATGCCTTGAGGTTATCATTCTCTATTTTCACTGTGTTAAGACCATTGGTTAGCAAATCTACCCTTTGAGGCAAAGCCTGTATATGAGTGTTAATCTCAGCTGGATCCATAGTTGTTAAGGCTTAGTATCTGTCACACTGCCTTTTAGGAGTATCTAAAATAAAGATAGTGTATTAAATAGGCTAGTTGTATCACAACTGCTGGGATAAAAAACAGGGCAACAGTATATTTGAATGTAGCAAGAAGATACTGAAAACCAACAATAGTCACAGGGTGTGTGAAGGTGGGTTTCATATATCAGCAGGCTGTAATTAATGTATAGGAAGAGATTAGCAGTATAAACCCTATGGCAGTCTGTTAAAGTGGATACACTGAAGACTGCAGGGAAGATAAGTGCTAAAATGTTCTTAGGTAGGAATTTGTGGAGGAATAAATAGAATCTTACATATAAGAATGGATATATATATATATTTAACTGTAAAGCAATGAAATGGGTATAACATTGTTATAAGGGTAACAAGTTATATAGAATAAACCACATTAAGGTAAGCACAATTGATAGTGAGCGATAAGGGCTAAAATCTGAAATATGCCAACAGAATCAGAACACAGGCTATTCTCATAACTCAGTTTGCAGAAATACCTAAGGCAAGATTGTTGGAAGTCAACTGGTATTGCGAGGCAGAAGAATAGTTTGCAAACTTACAGTTAGTTCCGAGGAGCGGTAGTAGTAGTTTCGTGGAGCGGGAGAGCAGCCGGCGTGTGTCGTCACCGCGATTGTTGCGGAGCTCCGTAGTAGCGCTGAGGTGGAAATCAAGAGCGATACAGGGATCAGACAGCAGCGGCTTCCAAATAGCCGAGAAATCCTTGTAAGTTTGATGGCTAAAGTGGTAGCAAGGTAAGATGAGTGGAAACGGCTCACAGAGAAAAATAAGGTCATCAGATTTAAAGTTGCAGGATATAGTTGCAGCAGTAAGTAAGTGAACAGCGTTCACAAAATCAAGGCTAAGATATTGTTTGTGTTAACTTCAATACTAAGCAAGGAATGAATGTCATAGGTGGGCCTTAAATAGGGTGGAGATGTGATTGAGATGCAATTTCTTAAAGGAACAGTATAGTTAGTAGATGGCTGAAAGACAAAACTTACAGCAGGAAACTGCAATTAGATTACACTAGCAGACTGTATTTCACAGTCATTTTTTTTTAAATTTACACTACTGTTACAACAGATATGAGTGGTGGCACTTAGCAAGTGAGCCTGGCACACACGCTGGCAAGCAGGCAACTGCAATTAGATTACACTAGCAGACTGATGTTTCACAGTCAAACATGTTTTTTTTTTACAAAATGTACACTACTGTTACAACAGATATGAGTGTGGCACTGCAGGCAGGTAACTGCAATTAGATTACACATAGCAGACTGATGTTTCACAGTCAAAATTACACAGGCAAAAAAAAAAAAAGATTGTTCTAGTCCTAAAAAGGGCTTTTTGGGTGCTGTCCTTACAGCAGAGATCAGATGAGTCCTTCAGGACTGTAGTGGACACTGAATACACTAGTCTAGCTTATCAATTTCCCTATAAAATCAGCAGTAGCTACACTATCCCTCCTCTCACTAAGAATGCAGGATCAGAATGAATCTAAAATGGCTGCTGTCCAGGAGCGTGGGAGGGTCTGGGAGGGAGTGTCTGCTGCTGATTGGCTGAAATGTGTCTGCAGACTGCGAGATACAGGGTCAAAATTTACTCAATGATGACGAATAGGGGACAGTTCGCCGGGAACTAGTTTGCCGGCAAACTATTCGCGACATCACTAATCTAGAAATGCAGTTATTCCAAGCATATGAGTTGAATAAATGAAATGATATAATATACATAAATTGAGACGTGCTTACAATTGGCTACAGTTTGTAAACAATGAAATCTTAATAAATATTTTTTCTGTCCATTTAAATATGATATAATTTTGGAAACCAATTTCGTATTGTTGATGATAGAATTTGATGTTGATTTCTAGTTGATTTAATGTAATTTCATAAAAAAAGTTAAGTTGTAGTAATTTTCACACAAGTAAAACTCATAACTTCCATTGTGAAATACTAATTTCTTGATCTATTTGTCATAGTGGGACTAACACAAGAATAAGGAATATGTGCCACAATTCTAGCGCTGGTATACGAGTTATAAAGTCTAAAATTTCACGTGCATTAGGTAAATCTGTCAGTCGCATGCAGGAGCACTTATTTCCCATAGAAGGTCAATGGAGGAGAGAAAATTTCAAGAGAAATAAACATCCAACACTTGTGTTGAGCGGTAAAGTGAGTGATGTCATTCCTTCTGTGAAAAAGTAGCTAAATTGTGTTAATTCATAATAAAATAATATTTTGTGATACGTAATGTGCTGTATATTGTTTGTATGTATCTAATTCCTGTATGTATGTGATGATACTTTGTATGTAGATGTAGCTATATGAGTGTATGTTCATGTATGTCTATGTAAGTCAATGTAAATGGGTTTGTGTGCATTTTTTTTTTCAAATACCCAAGAACTCGTAACAAGGATCCGTTATATCTTTGAAATGAAAATTTTTAATTTAAAAATGAAATATTGTAGAGTGTTTGTATGAGTGTAAGTGTACTTTGTGTAATGTTTTTGAGGTGAGTCGTGAATGTTTTTGTTATCAGGATATCATTAACTACTTGGGTTCTGTGTGAGCACTATGGATTTCAGCGTAGCTGTGAATATTTGTTGTGCTACCGAAACTTGTAATAGCAGCATTAGGGAAAAATGAAGCGTTATGGCCCACACGTGATGC
Source organism: Bombina bombina (assembly GCF_027579735.1). Taxonomy (NCBI): domain Eukaryota; kingdom Metazoa; phylum Chordata; class Amphibia; order Anura; family Bombinatoridae; genus Bombina; species Bombina bombina. The sequence continues at coordinate 26,908 of NC_069502.1, forward strand.
TATTTGAGTCATAACGCAAAAGCTCGTAATCTAGCTAATTATTTCTAAACTCAATCTAAATTTTAGAAACTATTTAATGTGGGTGTTTTTTGGTGGGTTGTAGAGAGATTTTGGGGGTCAAAGTTTAGAAAAAGTGTGTTTTTTTTTTCATTTTTTCATCATATTTTATAAAAATTGTTATAGTAAATTATATGATATGATGAAAATAATGATATCTTTAGAAAGTACATTGAATGGCGAGAAAATGGTATATAATATGTGAGGGTACAGCAGATGAGTAAGTAGAAAATTTAGTCTAAACAGAAACCCGCAAAAATTTAAAACAGCCTTATTCTTAACGGTAAGAACAGTTTAAAAATGGTCTGGTCACTAAGGGGTATGCATGATTGTGTGTATTTATGTATGTGTATGCATGTGCATGTGTATATGTGTGTTTGTATGTGTATGTGTGTATGTATGTTATGCATGTTGATGTATGTGTATGTTGATGTATGTGTGTTTTATTTATGTGTATGCATATGTATGTATTAAAGTTTATGTAGTATTTGTGTATTTACTTGTATATATGTGTTTGTGTGTATATGTGTAAGTATGTATATAATTATAACTGTGTATAAAGGTTTATGTACATATTTATGTATATGTATGTGCATGGGTGTATGTATTTATCATGTTAATTTTGATGGCAAATTTCAATTTAGTCAGAGGGGGATATTTATCAAAGCATCAACTGTTGCTGCATTTGCCAGCACCAATGCGCTCGCCCTAACATTGCCTAACATCGTGGGCCATGGACCTGAATACGATCTCCATATTTATAAAAAAAGTCGGCAAAAAGCTGCGCACCAAGTTCGGGGGCGATGAGCATCGTACAGTTCTTAACTAGCAGTCATCGATCTAGCTGCCTATTTGGTTTTTTATACCCTGTCACTAAAAGCCACCACTATACTAAAATGTTTAACCCTATCCTGCCACTCCCGGACCCTGCCGCAACTTTAATAAAGTTATTAACCCCTATCCTGCCGATCCCGGAACCCGCCGCTACTTTAATAAATTTATTTACCCCTAAACCGCCAGCCTCTCATCACCATAAACTAAATTAAGGTAAACTAAACCTAACAACCCGCAAACGTTACATAAAATTACAACATCCCTATCTTATAATAAATTTAATTATAATACTTACCTGTAGAATTAAATTAAACTATATTAAACTATTAATTAACCTACCCTAACTATTATACTAAAAATTACATTAAACTACCATTAAATTAATTATATTACATATTAAAAAAACAACCCTACTCAAATTATTTAAATCTACAATTAAACATTACTAAATTACCAAAAAAATAAACGCTAAGGTACAAAAAAATAAAAAACACTATATTACGAAAAAAAACAAACCACAGCATAAAAACACAAAAAAATTACACCTGATCTTATAGCCCTATCAAAATAAAAAAGCCCCCCCAAAATAAAAAAAAACATAGCCTACAATAAATTACCAATTGCCCTTAAAAGGGCCTTTTGCAGGGCATTGCCCAAAGAAATCAGCTCTTTACCTGTAAAAAAAAAAAATACAAACACCCCCAAAAGTAAAACCCACCCACCCAACCAACCAACCCCCCAAATAAAAAGCCTGTCTAAAAAACCTAAACTTCTCATTGCCCTGATTTGGAACAGCCAATAGGATTTTAGTAGCTCTAGTCCTATTGGCTGAATGAACCCTTTCAGGCCAATAGGAATGCAAGGGACAACCATCTCGGATGACGTCACTTGCATTCAAGATCCAGTTTACGGCGTAGACCATATTGAATGGAGCTCCTCAGCCGAATGTCTTCAGTATGGACCCACTCCACGCGGATGGATGAAGGTAGAAGAGGATGAAGATGGAAGAGGCAACCCGGATGAATAATTCTTGCCACCCGTATGAAGACTTCTTGCTGGCTGGATGGATCCTTCAAGCAGGACTTCAAGAACTGTAAGTGGATTGTTGCAGGTTAGTGTTAGGTTTATTTAAAGTATTTTTGGGTGGATTTTATTTTTAGAGTAGGGGTCTGGACAGGTAAAAGAGCTAAATGCCCTTTTAAGGGCAATGTCCATACAAATGCCCTTTTCAGGGGCAATGGGGAGCTTAGGTATATTAGACAGGCTTTTTATTTGGGGGGGTTGGTTGGTTGGGTGCTGGGTTTTTACTGTTGGGGGTTGTTTGTATTTTTTTACACATAAAAGAGCTGATTTCTTTGGGCAATGCCCCGTCAAAAGGCCCTTTTAAGGGCCATTATAGTTTATTGTAGGCTAGGGTTTTTTTTATTTTGGGGGGGGGCCTTTTTTATTTTGATAAGGCTTTTAGATTAGGTGTAATTCTTTTTATTTTTGATTACTGTGGTTTGTTTTTTTTTGTAATTTAGTGCTTTTTATTTTTTGTAACTTAGCGTTTATTTTTTTGTTATTTAGTAATGTTTAATTGTAGATTTAAATAATTTGCGTAGGGTTAGGGTTTTTTTAATATGTAATATAGTCAATTTAATTGATAGTTTAATGTAATTTTAGTATAATAGTTAGGGTAGGTTAATTAATAGTTTAATATAGCTTAATTTAATTCTACAGGTAAGTTTAAATTCATTTTAAGATAGGGATGTTGTAATTTTAATGTAAATTTAGCGGGTTGTTAGGTTTAGGGGTTAATAGCTTTATTTAGTTTATGGCGATGTGGGGGGCTGGCGGTTTAGGGGTTAATAGGTTTAGTTAATGGTAGTGATATGGAAGGCCAGAGGTTTAGGGGTTAATATATTTATTTAGGTTGCGGAGGGGTCCGGGAGCAGCGGGATAGGGGTTAATAACTTTATTTAGGTTGCGGCGGGATCCAGGAGCGGCAAAAATAGGGGTTAATACATTTATTAAATTTGAGGCAAGGTCCAGGAGCGGCGGAATAGGGGTTAATACATTTTATTTAGGTTGCATCAAAGTCGGAGTGGCAGATTAGAGGTGTTTAGACTCGGGGTATATGTTAGGGTGTTCGGTGAAACGTAACTGGTGCTCAACCATAGAAATTAATCTATCAGGCAGCATCAAACATAAGCTTTCACTGCTTTCAGCCTCCCATTGATTCCTATGGCATCCGTGCCTCCACGGTGGCGGATTGAAAACCAGCTACGCTGTGCCGGAATAGCCGCAAGCGTACCTGTTAACTATTTGATAACTTTTAAAAAGTGTCAAATATAGTGCTGAATGCGTTATTTGGAACATCTGTAATTGACATTAGCATCGATCTGTGCGGTTTGAGACCGGTGGATCATATGTTACGTCACAGATTTCAATTTTTGCCAGTCTGTAGCTTGTTAACTTGGTCGGATCAAGCTTGCCACAAATACGCTGCGGAATTCCAAAGTATTTGCGGTAACGGCTTTAAAAATATCCCCCTTAGTTTTAGTCTTTGACTAAAATGCCATTTTAGTTTAAGTCGTATTATAGTCATCTGAATTGTTTTAGTTTTAGTCTAGTTTTAGTCGTACTTAATCTCAAGTAGATATTTGTCGACTAAAACCTAAGGAGTTTAGTTAAAGTGTAATGCATTATTTAAGCATTTCTCTATAACATCCAAAACCATTATATACTCCAGGAGTAAACATCTAATAACCTGTTATCAGTTTATGGCATCTATGTCTATATGTATGTATGTGTTTTTATGTGTATGTGTGTTTACATATGTATGTGCACACATACATTCATACATATGTACATACACATACACAAACATATCAAGGAGACCTGTAAGTGGTATAGTAGGAAAGAGGTTCTAAACTGTGGCTGTCCTACAAAACACAGGTCAGTTGTAAGCTATGTGTTTATACAGCTTATATATGTTTATAGCAATCAGACATTGTGATTATCTTGCAGCGTGGGACTTATATTATTACCAACAATACTTGGCCTTCATTTACACAGTTGAAGAGATCAACTCAAGCAATGACCTTCTGCCCAACATCACCCTGGATTATAAGTGTACGAGTCTTATGGATATGAACAGATCGCGCAGATGATTATACTGAGAATGTTAACAGGGACAGATATTTAATACCTAATTACTCCTGTTCAAAAGAAACACGATTGTTGCTTTTATTGAAGACATTATTACTGCATCATCCCTCTCGATGGCTTCTCTCACCGGCATGTACGGATATTCCCAGGTACGTGTGTTGTTAGATATGCTGCATATTTATATTAAATCTGTAAGGAAGCAGCAGAACCCAGTTGTACTGCAAAACGAATAAAAATGGAACATGGGACATTGAATTAAAACAGCAGAATGGAGCTCAAGAAACAATATATATATATATGTTTGTGTGGTGTATATATATATAAATATATATATATATATATATATATATATATATATATATATATAGAGGGAGTGCAGAATTATTAGGCAAATGAGGTATTTTGACCACATCATCCTCTTTATGCATTGTTAATCTTACTCCAAGCTGTATAGGCTCGAAAGGCTACCTACCAATTAAGCATATTAGGTGATGTGCATCTCTGTAATGACAAGGGGTGTGGTCTAATGACATCAACACCCTATATCAGGTGTGCATAATTATTAGGCAACTTCCTTTCCTTTGCAAAATGGGTCAAAAGAAGGACTTGACAGGCTCAGAAAAGTCAAAAATAGTGAGATATCTTGCAGAGGGATGCAGCACTCTTAAAATTGGCAAAGCTTCTGAAGCGTGATCATCGAACAATCAAGCGTTTCATTCAAAATAGTCAACAGGGGTCGCAAGAAGCGTGTGGGAAAAACCAAGGGCGCAAAATAACTGCCCATGAACTGAGAAAAGGTCAAGCGTGCAGCTGCCAAGATGCCACTTGCCACCAGTTTGGCCATATTTCAGAGCTGCAACATCACTGGAGTGCCCAAAAGCACAAGGTGTGCAATACTCAGAGACATGGCCAAGGTAAGAAAGGGCTGAAAGACGACCACCACTGAACAAGACACACAAGCTGAAATGTCAAGACTGGGCCAAGAAAATATCTCAAGACTGATTTTTCTAAGGTTTTATGGACTGATGAAATGAGAGTGAGTCTTGATGGGCCAGATGGATGGGCCCGTGGCTGGATTGGTAAAGGGGCAGAGAGGCTCCAGTCCGACTCAGAACGCCAGGCAAGGTGGAGGTGGAGTACTGGTTTGGGCTGGTATCATCCAAAGATGAGCTTGTGGGGCCTTTTCGGGTTTGAGGATGGAGTCAAGCTCAACTCCCAGTCCTACTGCCAGTTTCTGGAAGACACCTTCTTCAAGCAGTGGTACAGGAAGAAGTCTGCATCCTTCAAGAAAACATGATTTTCATGCAGGGACAATGCTCCATCACACGCGTCCAAGTACTCCACAGCGTGGCTGGCAAGAAAGGGTATAAAAGAAGAAAATCTAATGACAAGCCTCCTGTTCAACTGATCTGAACCCCATTGAGAACTTGTGGTCCATCATCAAATGTGAGATTTACAAGGAGGGAAAACAGTACACCTCTCTGAACAGTGTCTGGGAGGCTGTGGTTGCTGCTGCACGCAATGTTGATGGTGAACAGATCAAAACACTGACAGAAATCATGGATGGCAGGCTTTGAGTGTCCTTTGCAAAGAAAGGTGGCTATATTGGTCACTGATTTCTATTTGTTTTGTTTTGAATGTCAGAAATGTATATTTGAGAGAATGTTGAGATGTTATATTGGTTTCACTTGTAAAAATAAATAATTGAAATGGGTATATATTTGTTTTTTGTTAAGTTGCCTAATAATTATGCACATTAGTAGTCCACCTGCACACACAGATATCCCCCTAAAATAGCTAAAAACTAAAAACAAACTAAAAAAACTACTTCCAAAAATATTCAGCATTGGATATTAATGAGTTTTTTGGGTTTCATTGAGAACATGGTTGTTGTTCAATAATAAAATTAATCCTCAATAATACAACTTGCCTAATAATTCTGCACTCCCTGTATATATATATATATATATATATATAAATATATATATATATATATATATATATATATATATATATATATATAAATAATATATAGTGTGCTAATATTGCTGTCCGTGCAATCCATAGCTGTAACATTTTTTTTTTTTTTAAAAAAAGCTTTATTGAGTGACCAGTATTGGAAGACAAACAATGAAAATTCGTCAGTAATTTCAAATCAAGTGATACAGAGGTATTAGATTATGCACATTTTGCAATGAAGAACAATTTTCTCTTAGTGATTCAACATCATATCTCTGGTTACACTGTTCTCATTCATTAGCATAATATTATACAGTACATCTGTATATTATATCTATTGGTCAAGGTATAAAATTCTCATGGGTATTTAGTCATACCCTGTATAGGTAACAAACAAGAAGAAGAAGCAAGAAGAAGAGTTAGGAAAGGGTGTGTGAGGGAAGAGAAGGGAGTTTAAGAAAGAGGGAAAAAAAGGGGGGGGGCTAAGAAGGGGGGAGTATGGGGAGGGAGTGTTGTTGGAAGGTTCTGTGAGGGCAGGGGCACAAGGGGAGGTGATTAGCACCATAGGCGGTCAATTCCTATTACTGGAATAATTCCAGTGCTATAGTCTCAGGGTCTTCAAGTCACCACAATCCCTCAGAAACAGCACATCATGCATGCCTCCAGGACACACCACCTCAGGTCAATCAGTTAGTTTAGATCTTTCAAGGCCTTCATAAATCTTTGCTCTCCCAGATCATTAACATAAGTTCATGTAGAGCAAGTTTTCCAGTTTTGAGGTAGTGAAACCTCTCAGATCAAGCAGGTCTCTGACCCCATGTTTCCATTCATTCAGGCTTGGTATGTTGATAAACTTCCACTACTTTGGAATTAGGCTCTTCGCACCATTTAGCATCAGTAGAAACAGTTATGTTTCGCTTTCCACCGCCAGCTTGGGGAGGGTATCATTTTTATCCATATTACAAGTGAGGTTGGATACCTTGACTGTGCTAAATCTCTCAGCTATTAGACTTCTACAGGGTTTGCTATAAAAACTATGAACTAGAATGTGTGCTAATCTGAAAGTGAGCTAAAAAAAAAGAAGAATAGCATCCTCCACAAATATTTTTTTTATATTAATACAGATAAATAGACATAATGATTAGATTATATATTATATATATATATATATTATATATATATATATATAGATATTATATATATATATTTATATATATATAAAGACAGGCAGATATATATAATATATATATATATATATATATATATATATATATATATATATATATATATATATATATATATAGACAGAAACACAGATAGATAGATAGATAGATAGATAGATAGATAGATAGAAAGATAGATGATAGATGATAGATAGATAGATAGATAGATAGGATAGATACATAGCCTGACAGACAGATAGACAGATAAATAGATAGATAGATAGAAAGATAGATTGTGATTTAAAGGGCTATGATATATGACAAGTTTTTGGACTGGAAATGGCTCAAAGGTGTGTATATATTTATGTGTATGTGTGTACATAAGTATGTGTGTGTGGGTATATATATGTGTATGTTTATGGGTGTGTACATATATATATATATATATATATATATATATATATATATATATATATATACACATACATACATACAGTATATATAATTTAGATTTTTTATACACTGAGCATCCTGTCATGGCCATTTTTCATTATTTGCCCAAGGTCCATAAACAAGGCACCAATCCCCCAGGCAGACCCATAGTGGCAGGAATTGGTTCATTAAATGAACCACTTTCAGAACTTATAGATGGGTACCTTCAACCATGTGTGTTGAACCTTACAAGTTACATTAAGGACACGTCTGATGTCATCAGACAAGTTGAAAGCATTGAATGGCATAAGGAATTTACCTTTGTCACCATCGACGTGGTCTCACTGTACACTTGTATTCCCCATGACAAGGGCATTCTAGCCATTGAATTTTTTTTGGATAATTGTTCTCATTATGATGAGGCTTTGAGACTGTTCATCAAGATTTCTGTGGAATATCTACTAACACATAATTTTTTCTTGTTTGAGGGGGAGT